>NW_027469421.1:0-151366 GCF_051020765.1 Lasioglossum baleicum | reverse complement strand
ATGCGTTATGCGTTATGGGCTATTCGTTATGCGTCATGCGTTATGCGTTATGCGTTATGCGTTATGCGTTATGCGTTATGCGTTATGCGTTATGCGTTATGTGTTATGCGTTATGCATTATGCGTTATGCGTTATGCGTTATGCGTTATGCGTTATGCGTTATGCGTTATGCGTTATGCGTTATGCGTTATGCGTTATGCGTTATGCGTTATGTGTTATGCGTTATGCGTAATGTGTTATGCGTTATGCGTTATTCGTTAAGCGTTATGCGTCATGCGCTATGCGATATGCGTTATGCGTTATGCGCGATGCGTTATGCGTTATGCGTTATGCGTTATGCGTTATGCGTTATGCGTTATGCGTTATGCGTTATGCGTTATGCGTTATGCGTTATGCGTTATGCGTTATGCGTTATGCGTTATGCGTTATGCGTTATGCGTTATGCGTTATGCGTTATGCGTTATGCGTTATGCGTTATGCGTTATGCGTTATGCGTTATGCGTTATGCGTTATGCGTTATGCGTTATGCGTTATGCGTTATGCGTTATGCGTTATGCGTTATGCGTTATGCGTTATGCGTTATGCGTTATGCGTTATGCGTTATGCGTTATGCGTTATGCGTTATGCGTTATGCGTTATGTGTTATGCGTTATGCGTAATGTGTTATGCGTTATGCGTTATTCGTTAAGCTTTATGCGTCATGCGCTATGCGATATGCGTTATGCGTTATGCTCGATGCGTTATGCGTTATGCGTTATGCGTTATGCGTTATGCGTTATGCGTTATGCGTTATGCGTTATGCGTTATGCGTTATGCGTTATGCGTTATGCGTTATGCGTTATGCGTTATGCGTTATGCGTTATGCGTTATGCGTTATGCGTTATGCGTTATGCGTTATGCGTTATGCGTTATGCGTTATGCGTTATGCGTTATGTGTTATGCGTTATGCGTAATGTGTTATGCGTTATGCGTTATTCGTTAAGCTTTATGCGTCATGCGCTATGCGATATGCGTTATGCGTTATGCTCGATGCGTTATGCGTTATGCGTTATGCGTTATGCGTTATGCGTTATGCGTTATGCGTTATGCTTTATGCGTTATGCGTTATGCGATATGCGTTATGCGTTATGCGTTATGCGTTATGCGTTATGCGTTATGCGTTATGCGTTATGCGTTATGCGTTATGCGTTATGCGTTATGCGTTATGCGTTATGCGTTATGCGTTATGCGTTATGCGTTATGCGTTATGCGTTATGCGTTATGCGTTATGCGTTATGCGTTATGCGTTATGCGTTATGCGTTATGCGTTATGCGTTATGCGTTATGCGTTATGCGATATGCGTTGTTCGTTATGCGTTATGCGTTATGCGTTATGCGATATGCGTTATGCGTTATCCGTTATGCGTTATGCGATATGCGTTATACGCGATGCGTTATGTGTTATGCGTTATGCGTTATGCGTTATGCGTTATGCGTTATGCGTTATGCGTTACGCGTTATGCGTTATGCGTTATGCGTTACGCGTTATGCGTTATGCGTTATGCGTTATGCGTTATGCGTTATGTGTTATGCGTTATGCGTCATGCGTTATGCGTTATGCGTTATGCGTTATGCGTTATGCGTTATGCGTTATGCGTTATGCGTTATGCGTTATGCGTTATGCGTTATGCGTTATGCGTTATGCGTTATGCGTTATGCGTTATGCGTTATGCGTTATGCGATATGCGTTATGCGTTATGCGTTATGCGTTATGCGTTATGCGTTATGCGTTATGCGTTATGCGTTATGCGTTATGCGTAATGCGTTATGCGTTATGCGTTATGCGTTATGCGTTATGCGTTATGCGTTATGCGTTATGCGTTATGCGTTATGCGTTATGCGTTATGCGTTATGCCTTATGCGTTATGCGTTATGCGTTATGCGTTATGCGTTATGCGTTATGCGTTATGCGTTATGCGTTATGCGTTATGCGTTATGCGTTATGCGTTATGCGTTATGCGTTATGGGCTATTCGTTATGCGTCATGCGTTATGCGTTATGCGTTATGCGTTATGCGTTATGCGTTATGCGTTATGCGTTATGCGTTATGTGTTATGCGTTATGCATTATGCGTTATGCGTTATGCGTTATGCGTTATGCGTTATGCGTTATGCGTTATGCGTTATGCGTTATGCGTTATGCGTTATGCGTTATGTGTTATGCGTTATGCGTAATGTGTTATGCGTTATGCGTTATTCGTTAAGCGTTATGCGTCATGCGCTATGCGATATGCGTTATGCGTTATGCGCGATGCGTTATGCGTTATGCGTTATGCGTTATGCGTTATGCGTTATGCGTTATGCGTTATGCGTTATGCGTTATGCGTTATGCGTTATGCGTTATGCGTTATGCGTTATGCGTTATGCGTTATGCGTTATGCGTTATGCGTTATGCGTTATGCGTTATGCGTTATGCGTTATGCGTTATGCGTTATGCGTTATGCGTTATGCGTTATGCGTTATGCGTTATGCGTTATGCGTTATGCGTTATGCGTTATGCGTTATGCGTTATGCGTTATGCGTTATGCGTTATGCGTTATGCGTTATGCGTTATGCGTTATGCGTTATGTGTTATGCGTTATGCGTAATGTGTTATGCGTTATGCGTTATTCGTTAAGCTGTATGCGTCATGCGCTATGCGATATGCGTTATGCGTTATGCTCGATGCGTTATGCGTTATGCGTTATGCGTTATGCGTTATGCGTTATGCGTTATGCGTTATGCGTTATGCGTTATGCGTTATGCGTTATGCGTTATGCGTTATGCGTTATGCGTTATGCGTTATGCGTTATGCGTTATGCGTTATGCGTTATGTGTTATGCGTTATGCGTAATGTGTTATGCGTTATGCGTTATTCGTTAAGCTTTATGCGTCATGCGCTATGCGATATGCGTTATGCGTTATGCTCGATGCGTTATGCGTTATGCGTTATGCGTTATGCGTTATGCGTTATGCGTTATGCGTTATGCGTTATGCGTTATGCTTTATGCGTTATGCGTTATGCGATATGCGTTATGCGTTATGCGTTATGCGTTATGCGTTATGCGTTATGCGTTATGCGTTATGCGTTATGCGTTATGCGTTATGCGTTATGCGTTATGCGTTATGCGTTATGCGTTATGCGTTATGCGTTATGCTTATGCGTTATGCGTTATGCGTTATGCGTTATGCGTTATGCGTTATGCGTTATGCGTTATGCGTTATGCGTTATGCGTTATGCGTTATGCGTTATGCGTTATGCGTTATGCGTTATGCGTTATGCGTTATGCGTTATGCGTTATGCGTTATGCGTTATGCGTTATGCGTTATGCGTTATGCGTTATGCGTTATGCGTTATGCGTTATGCGTTATGCGTTATGCGTTATGCGTTATGCGTTATGCGTTATGCGTTATGCGTTATGCGTTATGCGTTATGCGTTATGCGTTATGCGTTATGCGTTATGCGTTATGCGTTATGCGTTATGCGTTATGCGTTATGCGTTATGCGTTATGCGTTATGCGTTATGCGTTATGCGTTATGCGTTATGCGTTATGCGTTATGCGTTATGCGTTATGCTTTATGCGTTATGCGTTATGCGATATGCGTTATGCGTTATGCGTTATGCGTTATGCGTTATGCGTTATGCGTTATGCGTTATGCGTTATGCGTTATGCGTTATGCGTTATGCGTTATGCGTTATGCGTTATGCGTTATGCGTTGCGTTATGCGTTATGCGTTATGCGTTATGCGTTATGCGTTATGCGTTATGCGTTATGCGTTATGCGTTATGCGTTATGCGTTATGCGTTATGCGTTATGCGTTATGCGTTATGCGTTATGCGTTATGCGTTATGCGTTATGCGTTATGCGTTATGCGTTATGTGTTATGCGTTATGCGTAATGTGTTATGCGTTATGCGTTATTCGTTAAGCTTTATGCGTCATGCGCTATGCGATATGCGTTATGCGTTATGCTCGATGCGTTATGCGTTATGCGTTATGCGTTATGCGTTATGCGTTATGCGTTATGCGTTATGCGTTATGCGTTATGCGTTATGCGATATGCGTTATGCGTTATGCGTTATGCGTTATGCGTTATGCGTTATGCGTTATGCGTTATGCGTTATGCGTTATGCGTTATGCGTTATGCGTTATGCGTTATGCGTTATGCGTTATGCGTTATGCGTTATGCGTTATGCGTTATGCGTTATGCGTTATGCGTTATGCGTTATGCGTTATGCGTTATGCGTTATGCGTTATGCGTTATGCGTTATGCGTTATGCGTTATGCGTTATGCGTTATGCGTTATGCGTTATGCGTTATGCGTTATGCGTTATGCGTTATGCGTTATGCGTTATGCGTTATGCGTTATGCGTTATGCGTTATGCGTTATGCGTTATGCGTTATGCGTTATGCGTTATGCGTTATGCGTTATGCGTTATGCGTTATGCGTTATGCGTTATGCGTTATGCGTTATGCGTTATGCGTTATGCGTTATGCGTTATGCGTTATGCGTTATGCGTCAAGCGTTATGCGTTATGCGTTATGCGTTATGCGTTATGCGTTATGCGTTATGCGTTATGCGTTATGCGTTATGCGTTATGCGTTATGCGTTATGCGTTATGCGTTATGCGTTATGCTTTATGCGTTATGCGTTATGCGTTATGCGTTATGCGTTATGCGTTATGCGTTATGCGTTAAGCGTTATGCGTTATGCGTTATGCGATATGCGTTATGCCTTATGCGTTATGCGTTATGCGTTATGCGTTATGCGTTATGGGTTATGCGTTATGCGTTATGCGTTATGGGTTATGCGTTATGCGTTATGCGTTATGCGTTATGCGTTATGCGTTATGCGTTATGCGTTATGCGTTATGCGTTATGCGTTATGCGTTATGCGTTATGCGTTATGCGTTATGCGTTATGCGTTATGCGTTATGCGTTATGCGTTATGCGTTATGCGTTATGCGTTATGCGTTATGCGTTATGCGTTATGCGTTATGCGTTATGCGTTATGCGTTATGCGTTATGCGTTATGCGTTATGCGTTATGCGTTATGCGTTATGCGTTATGCGTTATGCGTTATGCGTTATGCGTTATGCGTTATGCGTTATGCGTTATGCGTTATGCGTTATGCGTTATGCGTTATGCGATATGCGTTGGTCGTTATGCGTTGTGCGTTATGCGTTATGCGTTATGCGTTATGCGTTATGCGTTACGCGTTATGCGTTATGCGTTATGCGTTATGCGTTATGCGTTATGCGTTATGTGTTATGCGTTATGCGTAATGTGTTATGCGTTATGCGTTATTCGTTAAGCGTTATGCGCCATGCGCTATGCGATATGCGTTATGCGTTATCGGCGATGCGTTATGCGTTATGCGTTATGCGTTATGAGTTATGCGTTATGCGTTATGCGTCATGCGTTATGCGTTATGCGTTATGCGTTATGCGTTATGCGTTATGCGTTATGCGTTATGCGTTATGCGTTATGCGTTATGCGTTATGCGTTATGCGTTATGCGTTATGCGTTATGCGTTATGCGTTATGCGTTATGCGTTATGCGTTATGCGTTATGCGTTATGCGTTATGCGTTATGGGCTATTCGTTATGCGTCATGCGTTATGCGTTATGCGTTATGCGTTATGCGTTATGCGTTATGCGTTATGCGCTATGCGTTATGCGTTATGCGTTATGCGTTATGCGTTATGCGTTATGCGTTATGCGTTATGCGTTATGCGTTATGCGTTATGCGTTATGCGTTATGCGTTATGCGTTATGCGTTATGCGTTATGCGTTATCCGTTATGCGTTATGCGTTATGCGTTATGCGTTATGCGTTATGCGTTATGCGTTATGCGTTATGCGTTATGCGTTATGCGTTATGCGTTATGCGTTATGCGTTATGCGTTATGCGTTATGCGTTATGCGTTATGCGTTATGCGTTATGCGTTATGCGTTATGCGTTATGCGTTATGCGTTATGCGTTATGCGTTATGCGTTATGCGTTATGCGTTATGCGTTATGCGTTATGCGTTATGCGCTATGCGTAATGTGTTATGCGTTATGCGTTATGCGTTATGCGTTATGCGTTATGCGTTATGCGTTATGCGTTATGCGTTATGCGTTATGCGTTAAGCGTTATGCGTTATGCGTTATGCGTTATGCGTTATGCGTTATGCGTGATGCGTTATGCGTCATGCGTTATGCGTTATGCGTTATGCGTTATGCGTTATGCGTTATGCGTTATGCGTTATGCGTTATGCGTTATGCGTTATGCGTTATGCGTTATGCGTTATGCGTTATGCGTTATGCGTTATGCGTTATGCGTTATGCGTTATGCCTTATGCGTTATGCGTTATTCGTTAAGCGTTATGCGTTATGCGTTATGCGTTATGCGTTATGCGTCATGCGTTATGCGTTATGCGTTATGCGTTATGCGTTATGCGTTATGCGTTATGCGTTATGCGTTATGCGTTATGCGTTATGCGTTATGCGATATGCGTTGTTCGTTATGCGTTATGCGTTATGCGTTATGCGTTATGCGTTATGCGTTATGCGTTATGCGTTATGCGTTATGCGTTATGCGTTATGCGTTATGCGTTATGCGTTATGCGTTATGCGTTATGCGTTATGCGTTATGCGTTATGCGTTATGCGTTATGCGTTATGCGTTATGTGTTATGCGTTATGCGTAATGTGTTATGCGTTATGCGTAATTCGTTAAGCGTTATGCGTCATGCGCTATGCGATATGCGTTATGCGTTATCGGCGATGCGTTATGCGTTATGCGTTATGCGTTATGCGTTATGCGTTATGCGTTATGCGTTATGCGTTATGCGTTATGCGTTATGCGTTATGCGTTATGCGTTATGCGTTATGCGTTATGCGTTATGCGTTATGCGTTATGCGTTATGCGTTATGCGTTATGCGTTAAGCGTTATGCGTTATGCGTTATGCGTTATGCGTTATGCGTTATGCGTTATGCGTTATGCGTCATGCGTTATGCGTTATGCGTTATGCGTTATGCGTTATGCGTTATGCGTTATGCGTTATGCGTTATGCGTTATGCGTTATGCGTTATGCGTTATGCGTTATGCGTTATGCGTTATGCGTTATGCGTTATGCGTTATGCCTTATGCGTTATGCGTTATTCGTTAAGCGTTATGCGTTATGCGTTATGCGTTATGCGTCATGCGTTATGCGTTATGCGTTATGCGTTATGCGTTATGCGTTATGCGTTATGCGTTATGCGTTATGCGTTATGCGTTATGCGTTATGCGATATGCGTTGTTCGTTATGCGTTATGCGTTATGCGTTATGCGTTATGCGTTATGCGTTATGCGTTACGCGTTATGCGTTATGCGTTATGCGTTATGCGTTATGCGTTATGCGTTATGCGTTATGCGTTATGCGTTATGCGTTATGCGTTATGCGTTATGCGTTATGCGTTATGCGTTATGCGTTATGCGTTATGCGTGATGCGTTATGTGTTATGCGTTATGCGTAATGTGTTATGCGTTATGCGTAATTCGTTAAGCGTTATGCGTCATGCGCTATGCGATATGCGTTATGCGTTATCGGCGATGCGTTATGCGTTATGCGTTATGCGTTATGCGTTATGCGTTATGCGTTATGCGTTATGCGTTATACGTTATGCGTTATGCGTTATGCGTTATGCGTTATGCGTTATGCGTTATGCGTTATGCGTTATGCGTTATGCGTTATGCGTTATACGTTATGCGTTATGCGTTATGCGTTATGCGTAATGCGTTATGCGTTATGCGTTATGCGTTATGCGTTATGCGTTATGCGTTATGCGTTATGCGTTATGCGTTATGCGTTATGCGTTATGCGTTATGCGTTATGCGTTATGCGTTATGCGTTATGCGTTATGCGTTATGCGTTATGCGTTATGCGTTATGCGTTATGCGCTATGCGTAATGTGTTATGCGTTATGCGTTATGCGTTATGCGTTATGCGTTATGCGTTATGCGTTATGCGTTATGCGTTATGCGTTATGCGTTATGCGTTATGCGTTATGCGTTATGCGTTATGCGTTATGCGTTATGCGTTATGCGTTATGCGTTATGCGTTCTGCGTTATGCGTTATGCGTTATGCGTTATGCGTTATGCGTTATGCGTTATGCGTTATGCGTTATGCGATATGCGTTATGCGTTATGCGTTATGCGTAATGCGTTATGCGTTATGCGTTATGCGTTATGCGTTATGCGATATGCGTTATGCGTTATGCGTTATGCGTAATGCGTTATGCGTTATGCGTTATGCGTTATGCGTTATGCGTTATGCGTTATGCGTTATGCGTTATGCGTTATGCGTTATGCGTTATGCGTTATGCGTTATGCGTTATGCGTTATGCGTTATGCGTTATGCGTTATGCGTTATGCGTTATGCGTTATGCGTTATGCGTTATTCGTTATGCGTTATGCGTTATGCGTTATGCGTTATGCGTTATGCGTTATGCGTTATGCGTTATGCGTTATGCGTTATGTATTATGCGTTATGCGTTATGCGTTATGCGTTATGCGTTATGCGTCAAGCGTTATGCGTTATGCGTTATGCGTTATGCGTTATGCGTTATGCGTTAAGCGTTATGCGTTATGCGTTATGCGTTATGCGATATGCGTTGGTCGTTATGCGTTGTGCGTTATGCGTTATGCGTTATGCGTTATGCGTTATGCGTTACGCGTTATGCGTTATGCGTTATGCGTTATGCGTTATGCGTTATGCGTTATGTGTTATGCGTTATGCGTAATGTGTTATGCGTTATGCGTTATTCGTTAAGCGTTATGCGCCATGCGCTATGCGATATGCGTTATGCGTTATCGGCGATGCGTTATGCGTTATGCGTTATGCGTTATGAGTTATGCGTTATGCGTTATGCGTCATGCGTTATGCGTTATGCGTTATGCGTTATGCGTTATGCGTTATGCGTTATGCGTTATGCGTTATGCGTTATGCGTTATGCGTTATGCGTTATGCGTTATGCGTTATGCGTTATGCGTTATGCGTTATGCGTTATGCGTTATGCGTTATGCGTTATGGGCTATTCGTTATGCGTCATGCGTTATGCGTTATGCGTTATGCGTTATGCGTTATGCGTTATGCGTTATGCGTTATGCGTTATGCGTTATGCGTTATGCGTTATGCGTTATGCGTTATGCGTTATGCGTTATGCGTTATGCGTTATGCGTTATGCGTTATGCGTTATGCGTTATGCGTTATGCGTTATGCGTTATGCGTTATGCGTTATGCGTTATCCGTTATGCGTTATGCGTTATGCGTTATGCGTTATGCGTTATGCGTTATGCGTTATGCGTTATGCGTTATGCGTTATGCGTTATGCGTTATGCGTTATGCGTTATGCGTTATGCGTTATGCGTTATGCGTTATGCGTTATGCGTTATGCGTTATGCGTTATGCGTTATGCGTTATGCGTTATGCGTTATGCGTTATGCGTTATGCGTTATGCGTTATGCGTTATGCGTTATGCGCTATGCGTAATGTGTTATGCGTTATGCGTTATGCGTTATGCGTTATGCGTTATGCGTTATGCGTTATGCGTTATGCGTTATGCGTTATGCGTTATGCGTTATGCGTTAAGCGTTATGCGTTATGCGTTATGCGTTATGCGTTATGCGTTATGCGTAATGTGTTATGCGTTATGCGTAATTCGTTAAGCGTTATGCGTCATGCGCTATGCGATATGCGTTATGCGTTATCGGCGATGCGTTATGCGTTATGCGTTATGCGTTATGCGTTATGCGTTATGCGTTATGCGTTATGCGTTATGCGTTATGCGTTATGCGTTATGCGTTATGCGTTATGCGTTATGCGTTATGCGTTATGCGTTATGCGTTATGCGTTATGCGTTATGCGTTAAGCGTTATGCGTTATGCGTTATGCGTTATGCGTTATGCGTTATGCGTTATGCGTTATGCGTCATGCGTTATGCGTTATGCGTTATGCGTTATGCGTTATGCGTTATGCGTTATGCGTTATGCGTTATGCGTTATGCGTTATGCGTTATGCGTTATGCGTTATGCGTTATGCGTTATGCGTTATGCGTTATGCGTTATGCGTTATGCGTTATGCGTTATGCCTTATGCGTTATGCGTTATTCGTTAAGCGTTATGCGTTATGCGTTATGCGTTATGCGTTATGCGTCATGCGTTATGCGTTATGCGTTATGCGTTATGCGTTATGCGTTATGCGTTATGCGTTATGCGTTATGCGTTATGCGTTATGCGTTATGCGATATGCGTTGTTCGTTATGCGTTATGCGTTATGCGTTATGCGTTATGCGTTATGCGTTATGCGTTACGCGTTATGCGTTATGCGTTATGCGTTATGCGTTATGCGTTATGCGTTATGCGTTATGCGTTATGCGTTATGCGTTATGCGTTATGCGTTATGCGTTATGCGTTATGCGTTATGCGTTATGCGTTATGCGTGATGCGTTATGTGTTATGCGTTATGCGTAATGTGTTATGCGTTATGCGTAATTCGTTAAGCGTTATGCGTCATGCGCTATGCGATATGCGTTATGCGTTATCGGCGATGCGTTATGCGTTATGCGTTATGCGTTATGCGTTATGCGTTATGCGTTATGCGTTATGCGTTATACGTTATGCGTTATGCGTTATGCGTTATGCGTTATGCGTTATGCGTTATGCGTTATGCGTTATGCGTTATGCGTTATGCGTTATACGTTATGCGTTATGCGTTATGCGTTATGCGTAATGCGTTATGCGTTATGCGTTATGCGTTATGCGTTATGCGTTATGCGTTATGCGTTATGCGTTATGCGTTATGCGTTATGCGTTATGCGTTATGCGTTATGCGTTATGCGTTATGCGTTATGCGTTATGCGTTATGCGTTATGCGTTATGCGTTATGCGCTATGCGTAATGTGTTATGCGTTATGCGTTATGCGTTATGCGTTATGCGTTATGCGTTATGCGTTATGCGTTATGCGTTATGCGTTATGCGTTATGCGTTTTGCGTTATGCGTTATGCGTTATGCGTTATGCGTTATGCGTTATGCGTTATGCGTTATGCGTTATGCGTTCTGCGTTATGCGTTATGCGTTATGCGTTATGCGTTATGCGTTATGCGTTATGCGTTATGCGTTATGCGATATGCGTTATGCGTTATGCGTTATGCGTAATGCGTTATGCGTTATGCGTTATGCGTTATGCGATATGCGTTATGCGTTATGCGTTATGCGTAATGCGTTATGCGTTATGCGTTATGCGTTATGCGTTATGCGTTATGCGTTATGCGTTATGCGTTATGCGTTATGCGTTATGCGTTATGCGTTATGCGTTATGCGTTATGCGTTATGCGTTATGCGTTATGCGTTATGCGTTATGCGTTATGCGTTATGCGTTATGCGTTATTCGTTATGCGTTATGCGTTATGCGTTATGCGTTATGCGTTATGCGTTATGCGTTATGCGTTATGCGTTATGCGTTATGTATTATGCGTTATGCGTTATGCGTTATGCGTTATGCGTTATGCGTCAAGCGTTATGCGTTATGCGTTATGCGTTATGCGTTATGCGTTATGCGTTAAGCGTTATGCGTTATGCGTTATGCGTTATGCGTTATGCGTTATGCGTTATGCGTTATGCGTTATGCGTCATGCGTTATGCGTTATGCGTTATGCGTTATGCGTTATGCGTTATGCGTTATGCGTTATGCGTTATGCGTTATGCGTTATGCGTTATGCGTTATGCGTTATGCGTTATGCGTTATGCGTTATGCGTTATGCCTTATGCGTTATGCGTTATTCGTTAAGCGTTATGCGTTATGCGTTATGCGTTATGCGTTATGCGTCATGCGTTATGCGTTATGCGTTATGCGTTATGCGTTATGCGTTATGCGTTATGCGTTATGTATTATGCGTTATGCGTTATGCGTTATGCGTTATGCGTTATGCGTTATGCGTCAAGCGTTATGCGTTATGCGTTATGCGTTATGCGTTATGCGTTATGCGTTAAGCGTTATACGTTATGCGTTATGCGTTATGCGTTATGCGTTATGCGTTATGCGTCATGCGTTATGCGTTATGCGTTATGCGTTATGCGTTATGCGTTATGCGTTATGCGTTATGCGTTATGCGTTATGCGTTATGCGTTATGCGTTATGCGTTATGCGTTATGCGTTATGCGTTATGCGTTATGCCTTATGCGTTATGCGTTATTCGTTAAGCGTTATGCGTTATGCGTTATGCGTTATGCGTTATGCGTTATGCGTCATGCGTTATGCGTTATGCGTTATGCGTTATGCGTTATGCGTTATGCGTTATGCGTTATGCGATATGCGTTATGCGTTATGCGTTATGCGTTATGCGTTATGCGTTATGCGTTATGCGTTATGCGTTATGCGTTATGCGTTATGCGTTATGCCTTATGCGTTATGCGTTATGCGTTATGCGTTATGCGTTATGCGTTATGCGTTATGCGTTATGCGTTATGCGTTATGCGTTATGCGTTATGCGTTATGCGTTATGCGTCATGCGTAATGCGTTATGCGTTATGCGTTATTCGTTATGCGTTATGCGTTATGCGTTATGCGTTATGCGTTATGCGTTATGCGTTATGCGTTATGCGTTATGCGTTATGTATTATGCGTTATGCGTTATGCGTTATGCGTTATGCGTCAAGCGTTATGCGTTATGCGTTATGCGTTATGCGTTATGCGTTATGCGTTAAGCGTTATGCGTTATGCGTTATGCGTTATGCGTTATGCGTTATGCGTTATGCGTTATGCGTTATGCGTCATGCGTTATGCGTTATGCGTTATGCGTTATGCGTTATGCGTTATGCGTTATGCGTTATGCGTTATGCGTTATGCGTTATGCGTTATGCGTTATGCGTTATGCGTTATGCGTTATGCGTTATGCGTTATGCGTTATGCGTTATGCGTTATGCGTTATGCGTTATGCGTTATGCGTTATGCGTTATGCGTTATGCGTTATGCGTTATGCCTTATGCGTTATGCGTTATTCGTTAAGCGTTATGCGTTATGCGTTATGCGTTATGCGTTATGCGTCATGCGTTATGCGTTATGCGTTATGCGTTATGCGTTATGCGTTATGCGTTATGCGTTATGCGTTATGCGTTATGCGTTATGCGTTATGCGTTATGTATTATGCGTTATGCGTTATGCGTTATGCGTTATGCGTTATGCGTTATGCGTCAAGCGTTATGCGTTATGCGTTATGCGTTATGCGTTATGCGTTATGCGTTAAGCGTTATGCGTTATGCGTTATGCGTTATGCGTTATGCGTTATGCGTTATGCGTTATGCGTTATGCGTTATGCGTCATGCGTTATGCGTTATGCGTTATGCGTTATGCGTTATGCGTTATGCGTTATGCGTTATGCGTTATGCGTTATGCGTTATGCGTTATGCGTTATGCGTTATGCGTTA
The DNA here is from genome assembly GCF_051020765.1 of Lasioglossum baleicum. Lineage (NCBI taxonomy): Eukaryota > Metazoa > Arthropoda > Insecta > Hymenoptera > Halictidae > Lasioglossum > Lasioglossum baleicum. Next base: position 137,893 of record NW_027469421.1, on the reverse strand, counting down.
TGCGTTATGCGTTATGCCTTATGCGTTATGCGTTATTCGTTAAGCGTTATGCGTTATGCGTTATGCGTTATGCGTTATGCGTCATGCGTTATGCGTTATGCGTTATGCGTTATGCGTTATGCGTTATGCGTTATGCGTTATGCGTTATGCGTTATGCGTTATGCGTTATGCGTTATGCGTTATGCGTTATGCGTTATGCGTTATGCGTTATGCGTTATGCGTTATGCGTTATGCGTTATGCGTTATGCGTTATGCGTTATGCGTTATGCCTTATGCGTTATGCGTTATTCGTTAAGCGTTATGCGTTATGCGTTATGCGTTATGCGTTATGCGTCATGCGTTATGCGTTATGCGTTATGCGTTATGCGTTATGCGTTATGCGTTATGCGTTATGCGTTATGCGTTATGCGTTATGCGTTATGCGTTATGCGTTATGCGTTGTGCGTTATGCGTTATGCGTTATGCGTTATGCGTTATGCGTCATGCGTTATGCGTTATGCGTTATGCGTTATGCGTTATGCGTTATGCGTTATGCGTTATGCGTTATGCGTTATGCGTTACGCGTTATGCGTTATGCGTTATGCGTTATGTGTTATGCGTTATGCGTAATGTGTTATGCGTTATGCGTTATGTGTTATGCGTTATGCGTAATGTGTTATGCGTTATGCGTAATTCGTTAAGCGTTATGCGTCATGCGCTATGCGATATGCGTTATGCGTTATCGGCGATGCGTTATGCGTTATGCGTTATGCGTTATGAGTTATGCGTTATGCGTTATGCGTCATGCGTTATGCGTTATGCGTTATGCGTTATGCGTTATGCGTTATGCGTTATGCGTTATGCGTTATGCGTTATGCGTTATGCGTTATGCGTTATGCGTTATGCGTTATGCGTTATGCGTTATGCGTTATGCGTTATGCGTTATGCGTTATGCCTTATGCATTATGCGTTATTCGTTAAGCGTTATGCGTTATGCGTTATGCGTTATGCGTTATGCGTCATGCGTTATGCGTTATGCGTTATGCGTTATGCGTTATGCGTTATGCGTTATGCGTTATGCGTTATGCGTTATGCGTTATGCGTTATGCGTCATGCGTTATGCGTTATGCGTTATGCGTTATGCGTTATGCGTTATGCGTTATGCGTTATGCGTTATGCGTTATGCGTTATTTGTTATGCGTTATGCGTTATGCGTTATGCGTTATGCGTTATGCGTTATGCGTTATGCGTTATGCCTTATGCGTTATGCGTTATTCGTTAAGCGTTATGCGTTATGCGTTATGCGTTATGCGTTATGCGTCATGCGTTATGCGTTATGCGTTATGCGTTATGCGTTATGCGTTATGCGTTATGCGTTATGCGTTATGCGTTATGCGTTATGCGTTATGCGTTATGCGTTATGCGTTATGCGTTATGCGTTATGCGTTATGCGTTATGCGTTATGCGTTATGCGTTATGCGTTATGCGTTATGCGTTATGCGTTATGCGTTATGCGTTATGCGTTATTCGTTAAGCGTTATGCGTCATGCGCTATGCGATATGCCTTATGCGTTATGCGTTATGCGTTATGCGTTATGCGTTATGCGTTATGCGTTATGCGTTATGCGTTATGCGTTATGCGTTATGCGTTATGCGTTATGCGTTATGCGTTATGCGTTATGCGTTATGCGATATGCGTTATGCGTTATGCGTAATGCGTTATGCGTTATGCGTTATGCGTTATGCGTTATGCGTTATGCGTTATGCGTCAAGCGTTATGCGTTATGCGTTATGCGTTATGCGTTATGCGTTATGCGTTAAGCGTTATGCGTTATGCGTTATGCGTTATGCGTTATGCGTTATGCGTTATGCGTTATGCGTTATGCGTCATGCGTTATGCGTTATGCGTTATGCGTTATGCGTTATGCGTTATGCGTTATGCGTTATGCGTTATGCGTTATGCGTTATGCGTTATGCGTTATGCGTTATGCGTTATGCGTTATGCCTTATGCGTTATGCGTTATTCGTTAAGCGTTATGCGTTATGCGTTATGCGTTATGCGTTATGCGTCATGCGTTATGCGTTATGCGTTATGCGTTATGCGTTATGCGTTATGCGTTATGCGTTATGCGTTATGCGTTATGCGTTATGCGTTATGCGTTATGCGTTATGCGTTATGCGTTATGCCATATGCGTTATGCGTTATGCGTTATGCGTTATGCGTTATGCGTTATGCGTTATGCGTTATGCGTTATGCGTTATGCGTTATGCGTTATGCGTTATGCGTTATGCGTTATGCGTTATGCGTTATGCGTTATGCGTTATGCGTTATGCGTTATGCGTTATGCGTTATGCGATATGCGTTGTTCGTAATGCTTTATGCGTTATGCGTTATGCGTTATGCGTTATGCGTTATGCGTTATGCGTTATGCGTTATGCGTTATGCGTTATGCGTTATGCGTTATGCGTTATGCGTTATGCGTTATGCGTTATGCGTTATGCGTTATGCGTTATGCGTTATGCGTTATGCGTTATGCGTTATGCGTTATGCGTTATGCGTTATGCGTTATGCGTTATGCGTTATGCGTTATGCGTTATGCGTTATGCGTTATGCGTTATGCGTTATGCGTTATGCGTTATGCGTTATGCGTTATGCGATATGCGTTGTTCGTTATGCGTTATGCGTTATGCGTTATGCGTTATGCGTTATGCGTTATGCGTTATGCGTTACGCGTTATGCGTTATGCGTTATGCGTTATGCGTTATGCGTTATGCGTTATGCGTTATGCGTTATGCGTTATGCGTTATGCGTTATGCGTTATGTGTTATGCGTTATGCGTAATGTGTTATGCGTTATGCGTAATTCGTTAAGCGTTATGCGTCATGCGCTATGCGATATGCGTTATGCGTTATCGGCGATGCGTTATGCGTTATGCGTTATGAGTTATGCGTTATGCGTTATGCGTCATGCGTTATGCGTTATGCGTTATGCGTTATGCGTTATGCGTTATGCGTTATGCGTTATGCGTTATGCGTTATGCGTTATGCGTTATGCGTCATGCGTTATGCGTTATGCGTTATGCGTTATGCGTTATGCGTTATGCGTTATGCGTTATGCGTTATGCGTTATGCGTTATGCGTTATGCGTTATGCCTTATGCGTTATGCGTTATTCGTTAAGCGTTATGCGTTATGCGTTATGCGTTATGCGTTATGCGTCATGCGTTATGCGTTATGCGTTATGCGTTATGCGTTATGCGTTATGCGTTATGCGTTATGCGTTATGCGTTATGCGTTATGCGTTATGCGTTATGCGTTATGCGTTATGCGTTATGCGTTATGCGTTATGCGTTATGCGTCATGCGTTATGCGTTATGCGTTATGCGTTATGCGTTATGCGTTATGCGTTATGCGTTATGCGTTATGCGTTATGCGTTATGCGTTACACGTTATGCGTTATGCGTTATGCGTTATGTGTTATGCGTTATGCGTAATGTGTTATGCGTTATGCGTTATGTGTTATGCGTTATGCGTAATGTGTTATGCGTTATGCGTAATTCGTTAAGCGTTATGCGTCATGCGCTATGCGATATGCGTTATGCGTTATCGGCGATGCGTTATGCGTTATGCGTTATGCGTTATGAGTTATGCGTTATGCGTTATGCGTCATGCGTTATGCGTTATGCGTTATGCGTCATGCGTTATGCGTTATGCGTTATGCGTTATGCGTTATGCGTTATGCGTTATGCGTTATGCGTTATGCGTTATGCGTTACGCGTTATGCGTTATGCGTTATGCGTTATGTGTTATGCGTTATGCGTAATGTGTTATGCGTTATGCGTTATGTGTTATGCGTTATGCGTAATGTGTTATGCGTTATGCATAATTCGTTAAGCGTTATGCGTTATGCGTTATCGGCGATGCGTTATGCGTTATGCGTTATGCGTTATGAGTTATGCGTTATGCGTTATGCGTCATGCGTTATGCGTTATGCGTTATGCGTTATGCGTTATGCGTTATGCGTTATGCGTTATGCGTCATGCGTTATGCGTTATGCGTTATGCGTCATGCGTTATGCGTTATGCGTTATGCGTTATGCGTTATGCGTTATGCGTTATGCGTTATGCGTTATGCGTTATGCGTTATGCGTTATGCGTTATGCGTTATGCGTTATGCGTTATGCGTTATGCGTTATGCGTTATGCCTTATGCGTTATGCGTTATTCGTTAAGCGTTATGCGTTATGCGTTATGCGGTATGCGTTATGCGTCATGCGTTATGCGTTATGCGTTATGCGTTATGCGTTATGCGTTATGCGTTATGCGATATGCGTTGTTCGTTATGCGTTATGCGTTATGCGTTATGCGTTATGCGTTATGCGTTATGCGTGATGCGTTACGCGTTATGCGTTATGCGTTATGCGTTATGCGTTATGCGTTATGTGTTATGCGTTATGCGTTATGCGTTATGCGTTACGCGTTATGCGTTATGCGTTATGCCTTATGCGTTATGCGTTATGCGTTATGCGTTATGCGTTATGCGTTATGCGTTATGCGTTATGCCATATGCGTTATGCGTTATGCGTTATGCGTTATGCGTTATGCGTTATGCGTTATGCGTTATGCGTTATGCGTTATGCGTTATGCGTTATGCGTTATGCGTTATGCGTTATGCGTTATGCGTTATGCGTTATGCGTTATGCGTTATGCGTTATGCGTTATGCGTTATGCGTTATGCGTTATGCGTTATGCGTTATGCGTTATGCGATATGCGTTGTTCGTTATGCTTTATGCGTTATGCGTTATGCGTTATGCGTTATGCGTTATGCGTTATGCGTTATGCGTTATGCGTTATGCGTTATGCGTTATGCGTTATGCGTTATGCGTTATGCGTTATGCGTTATGCGTTATGCGATATGCGTTATGCGTTATGCGTTATGCGTAATGCGATATGCGTTATGCGTTATGCGTTATGCGTTATGCGTTATGCGTCAAGCGTTATGCGATATGCGTTATGCGTTATGCGTTATGCGTTATGCGTTAAGCGTTATGCGTTATGCGTTATGCGTTATGCGTTATGCGTTATGCGTTATGCGTTATGCGTCATGCGTTATGCGTTATGCGTTATGCGTTATGCGTTATGCGTTATGCGTTATGCGTTATGCGTTATGCGTTATGCGTTATGCGTTATGCGTTATGCGTTATGCGTTATGCGTTATGCCTTATGCGTTATGCGTTATTCGTTCAGCGTTATGCGTTATGCGTTATGCGTTATGCGTTATGCGTCATGCGTTATGCGTTATGCGTTATGCGTTATGCGTTATGCGTTATGCGTTATGCGTTATGCGTTATGCGTTATGCGTTATGCGTTATGCGTTATGCGTTATGCGTTATGCGTTATGCGTTATGCGTTGTTCGTTATGCGTTATGCGTTATGCGTTATGCGTTATGCGTTATGCGTTATGCGTTATGCGTTACGCGTTATGCGTTATGCGTTATGCGTTATGTGTTATGCGTTATGCGTAATGTGTTATGCGTTATGCGTTATGTGTTATGCGTTATGCGTAATGTGTTATGCGTTATGCGTAATTCGTTAAGCGTTATGCGTTACGCGTTATGCGTTATGCGTTATGCGTTATGCGTTATGCGTTATGCGTTATGCGTTATGCGTTATGCGTTATGCGTTATGCGTTATGCGTTATGCGTTATGCGTTATGCGTTATGTGTTATGCGTTATGCGTAATGTGTTATGCGTTATGCGTAATTCGTTAAGCGTTATGCGTCATGCGCTATGCGATATGCGTTATGCGTTATCGGCGATGCGTTATGCGTTATGCGTTATGCGTTATGCGTTATGCGTTATGCGTTATGCGTTATGCGTTATGCGTTATGCGTTATGCGTTATGCGTTATGCGTTATGCGTTATGCGTTATGCGTTATGCGTTATGCGTTATGCGTTATGCGTTATGCGTTATGCGTTAAGCGTTATGCGTTATGCGTTATGCGTTATGCGTTATGCGTTATGCGTTATGCGTTATGCGTCATGCGTTATGCGTTATGCGTTATGCGTTATGCGTTATGCGTTATGCGTTATGCGTTATGCGTTATGCGTTATGCGTTATGCGTTATGCGTTATGCGTTATGCGTTATGCGTTATGCGTTATGCGTTATGCGTTATGCCTTATGCGTTATGCGTTATTCGTTAAGCGTTATGCGTTATGCGTTATGCGTTATGCGTTATGCGTCATGCGTTATGCGTTATGCGTTATGCGTTATGCGTTATGCGTTATGCGTTATGCGTTATGCGTTATGCGTTATGCGTTATGCGTTATGCGTTATGCGTTATGCGATATGCGTTGTTCGTTATGCGTTATGCGTTATGCGTTATGCGTTATGCGTTATGCGTTATGCGTTACGCGTTATGCGTTATGCGTTATGCGTTATGCGTTATGCGTTATGCGTTATGCGTTATGCGTTATGCGTTATGCGTTATGCGTTATGCGTTATGCGTTATGCGTTATGCGTTATGCGTTATGCGTTATGCGTGATGCGTTATGTGTTATGCGTTATGCGTAATGTGTTATGCGTTATGCGTAATTCGTTAAGCGTTATGCGTCATGCGCTATGCGATATGCGTTATGCGTTATCGGCGATGCGTTATGCGTTATGCGTTATGCGTTATGCGTTATGCGTTATGCGTTATGCGTTATGCGTTATACGTTATGCGTTATGCGTTATGCGTTATGCGTTATGCGTTATGCGTTATGCGTTATGCGTTATGCGTTATGCGTTATGCGTTATGCGTTATGCGTTATGCGTTATGCGTTATGCGTTATGCGTTATGCGTTATGCGTTATGCGTTATGGGCTATTCGTTATGCGTCATGCGTTATGCGTTATGCGTTATGCGTTATGCGTTATGCGTTATGCGTTATGCGTTATGCGTTATGCGTTATGCGTTATGCGTTATGCGTTATGCGTTATGCGTTATGCGTTATGCGTTATGCGTTATGCGTTATGCGTTATGCGTTATGCGTTATGCGTTATGCGTTATGCGTTATGCGTTATGCGTTATGCGTTATCCGTTATGCGTTATGCGTTATGCGTTATGCGTTATGCGTTATGCGTTATGCGTTATGCGTTATGCGTTATGCGTTATGCGTTATGCGTTATGCGTTATGCGTTATGCGTTATGCGTTATGCGTTATGCGTTATGCGTTATGCGTTATGCGTTATGCGTTATGCGTTATGCGTTATGCGTTATGCGTTATGCGTTATGCGTTATGCGTTATGCGTTATGCGTTATGCGTTATGCGTTATGCGTTATGCGCTATGCGTAATGTGTTATGCGTTATGCGTTATGCGTTATGCGTTATGCGTTATGCGTTATGCGTTATGCGTTATGCGTTATGCGTTATGCGTTATGCGTTAAGCGTTATGCGTTATGCGTTATGCGTTATGCGTTATGCGTTATGCGTTATGCGTTATGCGTCATGCGTTATGCGTTATGCGTTATGCGTTATGCGTTATGCGTTATGCGTTATGCGTTATGCGTTATGCGTTATGCGTTATGCGTTATGCGTTATGCGTTATGCGTTATGCGTTATGCGTTATGCGTTATGCGTTATGCCTTATGCGTTATGCGTTATTCGTTAAGCGTTATGCGTTATGCGTTATGCGTTATGCGTTATGCGTCATGCGTTATGCGTTATGCGTTATGCGTTATGCGTTATGCGTTATGCGTTATGCGTTATGCGTTATGCGTTATGCGTTATGCGATATGCGTTGTTCGTTATGCGTTATGCGTTATGCGTTATGCGTTATGCGTTATGCGTTATGCGTTACGCGTTATGCGTTATGCGTTATGCGTTATGCGTTATGCGTTATGCGTTATGCGTTATGCGTTATGCGTTATGCGTTATGCGTTATGCGTTATGCGTTATGCGTTATGCGTTATGTGTTATGCGTTATGCGTAATGTGTTATGCGTTATGCGTAATTCGTTAAGCGTTATGCGTCATGCGCTATGCGATATGCGTTATGCGTTATCGGCGATGCGTTATGCGTTATGCGTTATGCGTTATGCGTTATGCGTTATGCGTTATGCGTTATGCGTTATGCGTTATGCGTTATGCGTTATGCGTTATGCGTTATGCGTTATGCGTTATGCGTTATGCGTTATGCGTTATGCGTTATGCGTTATGCGTTATGCGTTAAGCGTTATGCGTTATGCGTTATGCGTTATGCGTTATGCGTTATGCGTTATGCGTTATGCGTCATGCGTTATGCGTTATGCGTTATGCGTTATGCGTTATGCGTTATGCGTTATGCGTTATGCGTTATGCGTTATGCGTTATGCGTTATGCGTTATGCGTTATGCGTTATGCGTTATGCGTTATGCGTTATGCGTTATGCCTTATGCGTTATGCGTTATTCGTTAAGCGTTATGCGTTATGCGTTATGCGTTATGCGTTATGCGTCATGCGTTATGCGTTATGCGTTATGCGTTATGCGTTATGCGTTATGCGTTATGCGTTATGCGTTATGCGTTATGCGTTATGCGTTATGCGTTATGCGTTATGCGATATGCGTTGTTCGTTATGCGTTATGCGTTATGCGTTATGCGTTATGCGTTATGCGTTATGCGTTACGCGTTATGCGTTATGCGTTATGCGTTATGCGTTATGCGTTATGCGTTATGCGTTATGCGTTATGCGTTATGCGTTATGCGTTATGCGTTATGCGTTATGCGTTATGCGTTATGCGTTATGCGTTATGCGTGATGCGTTATGTGTTATGCGTTATGCGTAATGTGTTATGCGTTATGCGTAATTCGTTAAGCGTTATGCGTCATGCGCTATGCGATATGCGTTATGCGTTATCGGCGATGCGTTATGCGTTATGCGTTATGCGTTATGCGTTATGCGTTATGCGTTATGCGTTATGCGTTATACGTTATGCGTTATGCGTTATGCGTTATGCGTTATGCGTTATGCGTTATGCGTTATGCGTTATGCGTTATGCGTTATGCGTTATGCGTTATACGTTATGCGTTATGCGTTATGCGTTATGCGTAATGCGTTATGCGTTATGCGTTATGCGTTATGCGTTATGCGTTATGCGTTATGCGTTATGCGTTATGCGTTATGCGTTATGCGTTATGCGTTATGCGTTATGCGTTATGCGTTATGCGTTATGCGTTATGCGTTATGCGTTATGCGTTATGCGTTATGCGCTATGCGTAATGTGTTATGCGTTATGCGTTATGCGTTATGCGTTATGCGTTATGCGTTATGCGTTATGCGTTATGCGTTATGCGTTATGCGTTATGCGTTATGCGTTATGCGTTATGCGTTATGCGTTATGCGTTATGCGTTATGCGTTATGCGTTATGCGTTATGCGTTATGCGTTATGCGTTCTGCGTTATGCGTTATGCGTTATGCGTTATGCGTTATGCGTTATGCGTTATGCGTTATGCGTTATGCGATATGCGTTATGCGTTATGCGTTATGCGTAATGCGTTATGCGTTATGCGTTATGCGTTATGCGATATGCGTTATGCGTTATGCGTTATGCGTAATGCGTTATGCGTTATGCGTTATGCGTTATGCGTTATGCGTTATGCGTTATGCGTTATGCGTTATGCGTTATGCGTTATGCGTTATGCGTTATGCGTTATGCGTTATGCGTTATGCGTTATGCGTTATGCGTTATGCGTTATGCGTTATGCGTTATGCGTTATGCGTTATGCGTTATGCGTTATTCGTTATGCGTTATGCGTTATGCGTTATGCGTTATGCGTTATGCGTTATGCGTTATGCGTTATGCGTTATGCGTTATGTATTATGCGTTATGCGTTATGCGTTATGCGTTATGCGTTATGCGTCAAGCGTTATGCGTTATGCGTTATGCGTTATGCGTTATGCGTTATGCGTTAAGCGTTATGCGTTATGCGTTATGCGTTATGCGTTATGCGTTATGCGTTATGCGTTATGCGTTATGCGTCATGCGTTATGCGTTATGCGTTATGCGTTATGCGTTATGCGTTATGCGTTATGCGTTATGCGTTATGCGTTATGCGTTATGCGTTATGCGTTATGCGTTATGCGTTATGCGTTATGCGTTATGCGTTATGCGTTATGCCTTATGCGTTATGCGTTATTCGTTAAGCGTTATGCGTTATGCGTTATGCGTTATGCGTTATGCGTCATGCGTTATGCGTTATGCGTTATGCGTTATGCGTTATGCGTTATGCGTTATGCGTTATGTATTATGCGTTATGCGTTATGCGTTATGCGTTATGCGTTATGCGTTATGCGTCAAGCGTTATGCGTTATGCGTTATGCGTTATGCGTTATGCGTTATGCGTTAAGCGTTATGCGTTATGCGTTATGCGTTATGCGTTATGCGTTATGCGTTATGCGTCATGCGTTATGCGTTATGCGTTATGCGTTATGCGTTATGCGTTATGCGTTATGCGTTATGCGTTATGCGTTATGCGTTATGCGTTATGCGTTATGCGTTATGCGTTATGCGTTATGCGTTATGCGTTATGCGTTATGCGTTATGCGTTATGCCTTATGCGTTATGCGTTATTCGTTAAGCGTTATGCGTTATGCGTTATGCGTTATGCGTTATGCGTTATGCGTTATGCGTCATGCGTTATGCGTTATGCGTTATGCGTTATGCGTTATGCGTTATGCGTTATGCGTTATGCGATATGCGTTATGCGTTATGCGTTATGCGTTATGCGTTATGCGTTATGCGTTATGCGTTATGCGTTATGCGTTATGCGTTATGCGTTATGCCTTATGCGTTATGCGTTATGCGTTATGCGTTATGCGTTATGCGTTATGCGTTATGCGTTATGCGTTATGCGTTATGCGTTATGCGTTATGCGTTATTTGTTATGCGTCATGCGTAATGCGTTATGCGTTATGCGTTATTCGTTATGCGTTATGCGTTATGCGTTATGCGTTATGCGTTATGCGTTATGCGTTATGCGTTATGCGTTATGCGTTATGTATTATGCGTTATGCGTTATGCGTTATGCGTTATGCGTTATGCGTCAAGCGTTATGCGTTATGCGTTATGCGTTATGCGTTATGCGTTATGCGTTAAGCGTTATGCGTTATGCGTTATGCGTTATGCGTTATGCGTTATGCGTTATGCGTTATGCGTTATGCGTTATGCGTCATGCGTTATGCGTTATGCGTTATGCGTTATGCGTTATGCGTTATGCGTTATGCGTTATGCGTTATGCGTTATGCGTTATGCGTTATGCGTTATGCGTTATGCGTTATGCGTTATGCGTTATGCGTTATGCGTTATGCGTTATGCGTTATGCGTTATGCGTTATGCGTTATGCGTTATGCGTTATGCGTTATGCCTTATGCGTTATGCGTTATTCGTTAAGCGTTATGCGTTATGCGTTATGCGTTATGCGTTATGCGTCATGCGTTATGCGTTATGCGTTATGCGTTATGCGTTATGCGTTATGCGTTATGCGTTATGCGTTATGCGTTATGCGTTATGCGTTATGCGTTATGCGTTATGCCTTATGCGTTATGCGTTATTCGTTAAGCGTTATGCGTTATGCGTTATGCGTTATGCGTTATGCGTCATGCGTTATGCGTTATGCGTTATGCGTTATGCGTTATGCGTTATGCGTTATGCGTTATGCGTTATGCGTTATGCGTTATGTATTATGCGTTATGCGTTATGCGTTATGCGTTATGCGTTATGCGTTATGCGTCAAGCGTTATGCGTTATGCGTTATGCGTTATGCGTTATGCGTTATGCGTTAAGCGTTATGCGTTATGCGTTATGCGTTATGCGTTATGCGTTATGCGTTATGCGTTATGCGTTATGCGTCATGCGTTATGCGTTATGCGTTATGCGTTATGCGTTATGCGTTATGCGTTATGCGTTATGCGTTATGCGTTATGCGTTATGCGTTATGCGTTATGCGTTATGCGTTATGCGTTATGCGTTATGCCTTATGCGTTATGCGTTATTCGTTAAGCGTTATGCGTTATGCGTTATGCGTTATGCGTTATGCGTCATGCGTTATGCGTTATGCGTTATGCGTTATGCGTTATGCGTTATGCGTTATGCGTTATGCGTTATGCGTTATGCGTTATGCGTTATGCGTTATGCGTTATGCGTTATGCGTTATGCGTTATGCGTTATGCGTTATGCGTTATGCGTTATGCGTTATGCGTTATGCGTTATGCCTTATGCGTTATGCGTTATTCGTTAAGCGTTATGCGTTATGCGTTATGCGTTATGCGTTATGCGTCATGCGTTATGCGTTATGCGTTATGCGTTATGCGTTATGCGTTATGCGTTATGCGTTATGCGTTATGCGTTATGCGTTATGCGTTGTGCGTTATGCGTTATGCGTTATGCGTTATGCGTTATGCGTCATGCGTTATGCGTTATGCGTTATGCGTTATGCGTTATGCGTTATGCGTTATGCGTTATGCGTTATGCGTTATGCGTTATGCGTTACGCGTTATGCGTTATGCGTTATGCGTTATGTGTTATGCGTTATGCGTAATGTGTTATGCGTTATGCGTTATGTGTTATGCGTTATGCGTAATGTGTTATGCGTTATGCGTAATTCGTTAAGCGTTATGCGTCATGCGCTATGCGATATGCGTTATGCGTTATCGGCGATGCGTTATGCGTTATGCGTTATGCGTTATGAGTTATGCGTTATGCGTTATGCGTCATGCGTTATGCGTTATGCGTTATGCGTTATGCGTTATGCGTTATGCGTTATGCGTTATGCGTTATGCGTTATGCGTTATGCGTTATGCGTTATGCGTTATGCGTTATGCGTTATGCGTTATGCGTTATGCGTTATGCGTTATGCGTTATGCGTTATGCCTTATGCATTATGCGTTATTCGTTAAGCGTTATGCGTTATGCGTTATGCGTTATGCGTTATGCGTCATGCGTTATGCGTTATGCGTTATGCGTTATGCGTTATGCGTTATGCGTTATGCGTTATGCGTTATGCGTTATGCGTTATGCGTCATGCGTTATGCGTTATGCGTTATGCGTTATGCGTTATGCGTTATGCGTTATGCGTTATGCGTTATGCGTTATGCGTTATGCGTTATGCGTTATGCGTTATGCGTTATGCGTTATGCGTTATGCGTTATGCGTTATGCCTTATGCGTTATGCGTTATTCGTTAAGCGTTATGCGTTATGCGTTATGCGTTATGCGTTATGCGTCATGCGTTATGCGTTATGCGTTATGCGTTATGCGTTATGCGTTATGCGTTATGCGTTATGCGTTATGCGTTATGCGTTATGCGTTATGCGTTATGCGTTATGCGTTATGCGTTATGCGTTATGCGTTATGCGTTATGCGTTATGCGTTATGCGTTATGCGTTATGCGTTATGCGTTATGCGTTATGCGTTATGCGTTATGCGTTATGCGTTATGCGTTATGCGTTATTCGTTAAGCGTTATGCGTCATGCGCTATGCGATATGCCTTATGCGTTATGCGTTATGCGTTATGCGTTATGCGTTATGCGTTATGCGTTATGCGTTATGCGTTATGCGTTATGCGTTATGCGTTATGCGTTATGCGTTATGCGTTATGCGTTATGCGTTATGCGTTATGCGTTATGCGTTATGCGTTATGCGTTATGCGTTATGCGTTATGCGTTATGCGATATGCGTTGTTCGTTATGCTTTATGCGTTATGCGTTATGCGTTATGCGTTATGCGTTATGCGTTATGCGTTATGCGTTATGCGTTATGCGTTATGCGTTATGCGTTATGCGTTATGCGTTATGCGTTATGCGTTATGCGTTATGCGTTATGCGTTATGCGTTATGCGTTATGCGTTATGCGTTATGCGATATGCGTTATGCGTTATGCGTAATGCGTTATGCGTTATGCGTTATGCGTTATGCGTTATGCGTTATGCGTTATGCGTCAAGCGTTATGCGTTATGCGTTATGCGTTATGCGTTATGCGTTATGCGTTAAGCGTTATGCGTTATGCGTTATGCGTTATGCGTTATGCGTTATGCGTTATGCGTTATGCGTTATGCGTCATGCGTTATGCGTTATGCGTTATGCGTTATGCGTTATGCGTTATGCGTTATGCGTTATGCGTTATGCGTTATGCGTTATGCGTTATGCGTTATGCGTTATGCGTTATGCGTTATGCCTTATGCGTTATGCGTTATTCGTTAAGCGTTATGCGTTATGCGTTATGCGTTATGCGTTATGCGTCATGCGTTATGCGTTATGCGTTATGCGTTATGCGTTATGCGTTATGCGTTATGCGTTATGCGTTATGCGTTATGCGTTATGCGTTATGCGTTATGCGTTATGCGTTATGCGTTATGCCATATGCGTTATGCGTTATGCGTTATGCGTTATGCGTTATGCGTTATGCGTTATGCGTTATGCGTTATGCGTTATGCGTTATGCGTTATGCGTTATGCGTTATGCGTTATGCGTTATGCGTTATGCGTTATGCGTTATGCGTTATGCGTTATGCGTTATGCGTTATGCGTTATGCGATATGCGTTGTTCGTAATGCTTTATGCGTTATGCGTTATGCGTTATGCGTTATGCGTTATGCGTTATGCGTTATGCGTTATGCGTTATGCGTTATGCGTTATGCGTTATGCGTTATGCGTTATGCGTTATGCGTTATGCGTTATGCGTTATGCGTTATGCGTTATGCGTTATGCGTTATGCGTTATGCGTTATGCGTTATGCGTTATGCGTTATGCGTTATGCGTTATGCGTTATGCGTTATGCGTTATGCGTTATGCGTTATGCGTTATGCGTTATGCGTTATGCGTTATGCGTTATGCGTTATGCGTTATGCGTTATGCGTTATGCGTTATGCGATATGCGTTGTTCGTTATGCGTTATGCGTTATGCGTTATGCGTTATGCGTTATGCGTTATGCGTTATGCGTTACGCGTTATGCGTTATGCGTTATGCGTTATGCGTTATGCGTTATGCGTTATGCGTTATGCGTTATGCGTTATGCGTTATGCGTTATGTGTTATGCGTTATGCGTAATGTGTTATGCGTTATGCGTAATTCGTTAAGCGTTATGCGTCATGCGCTATGCGATATGCGTTATGCGTTATCGGCGATGCGTTATGCGTTATGCGTTATGAGTTATGCGTTATGCGTTATGCGTCATGCGTTATGCGTTATGCGTTATGCGTTATGCGTTATGCGTTATGCGTTATGCGTTATGCGTTATGCGTTATGCGTTATGCGTTATGCGTCATGCGTTATGCGTTATGCGTTATGCGTTATGCGTTATGCGTTATGCGTTATGCGTTATGCGTTATGCGTTATGCGTTATGCGTTATGCGTTATGCGTTATGCGTTATGCCTTATGCGTTATGCGTTATTCGTTAAGCGTTATGCGTTATGCGTTATGCGTTATGCGTTATGCGTCATGCGTTATGCGTTATGCGTTATGCGTTATGCGTTATGCGTTATGCGTTATGCGTTATGCGTTATGCGTTATGCGTTATGCGTTATGCGTTATGCGTTATGCGTTATGCGTTATGCGTTATGCGTTATGCGTCATGCGTTATGCGTTATGCGTTATGCGTTATGCGTTATGCGTTATGCGTTATGCGTTATGCGTTATGCGTTATGCGTTATGCGTTACACGTTATGCGTTATGCGTTATGCGTTATGTGTTATGCGTTATGCGTAATGTGTTATGCGTTATGCGTTATGTGTTATGCGTTATGCGTAATGTGTTATGCGTTATGCGTAATTCGTTAAGCGTTATGCGTCATGCGCTATGCGATATGCGTTATGCGTTATCGGCGATGCGTTATGCGTTATGCGTTATGCGTTATGAGTTATGCGTTATGCGTTATGCGTCATGCGTTATGCGTTATGCGTTATGCGTTATGCGTTATGCGTTATGCGTTATGCGTTATGCGTTATGCGTTATGCGTTATGCGTTATGCGTTATGCGTTATGCGTTATGCGTTATGCGTTATGCGTTATGCGTTATGCGTTATGCGTTATGCGTTATGCGTTATGCGTTATGCGTTATGCGTTATGCGTTATGCGTTATGCGTTATGCGTTATGCGTTATGCGTTATGCGTTATGCGTTATGCGTTATGCGTTATGCGTTATGCGTTATGCGTTATGCGTTATGCGTTATGCGTTATGCGTTATGCGTTATGCGTTATGCGTTATGCGTTATGCGTTATGCGTTATGCGTTATGCGTTATGCGTTATGCGTTATGCGTTATGCGTTATGCGTTATGCGTTATGCGTTATGCGTTATGCGTTATTCGTTAAGCGTTATGCGTTGTGCGTTATGCGTTGTGCGTTATGCGTTGTGCGTTATGCGTCATGCGTTATGCGTTATGCGTTATGCGTTATGCGTTATGCGTTATGCGTTATGCGTTATGCGTTATGCGTTATGCGTTATGCGTTATGCGTTATGCGTTATGCGTTATGCGTTATGCGTTATGCGTTATGCGTTATGCGTCATGCGTTATGCGTTATGCGTTATGCGTTATGCGTTATGCGTTATGCGTTATGCGTTATGCGTTATGCGTTATGCGTTACGCGTTATGCGTTATGCGTTATGCGTTATGTGTTATGCGTTATGCGTAATGTGTTATGCGTTATGCGTTATGTGTTATGCGTTATGCGTAATGTGTTATGCGTTATGCATAATTCGTTAAGCGTTATGCGTTATGCGTTATCGGCGATGCGTTATGCGTTATGCGTTATGCGTTATGAGTTATGCGTTATGCGTTATGCGTCATGCGTTATGCGTTATGCGTTATGCGTTATGCGTTATGCGTTATGCGTTATGCGTTATGCGTCATGCGTTATGCGTTATGCGTTATGCGTCATGCGTTATGCGTTATGCGTTATGCGTTATGCGTTATGCGTTATGCGTTATGCGTTATGCGTTATGCGTTATGCGTTATGCGTTATGCGTTATGCGTTATGCGTTATGCGTTATGCGTTATGCGTTATGCCTTATGCGTTATGCGTTATTCGTTAAGCGTTATGCGTTATGCGTTATGCGGTATGCGTTATGCGTCATGCGTTATGCGTTATGCGTTATGCGTTATGCGTTATGCGTTATGCGTTATGCGATATGCGTTGTTCGTTATGCGTTATGCGTTATGCGTTATGCGTTATGCGTTATGCGTTATGCGTGATGCGTTACGCGTTATGCGTTATGCGTTATGCGTTATGCGTTATGCGTTATGTGTTATGCGTTATGCGTTATGCGTTATGCGTTACGCGTTATGCGTTATGCGTTATGCCTTATGCGTTATGCGTTATGCGTTATGCGTTATGCGTTATGCGTTATGCGTTATGCCATATGCGTTATGCGTTATGCGTTATGCGTTATGCGTTATGCGTTATGCGTTATGCGTTATGCGTTATGCGTTATGCGTTATGCGTTATGCGTTATGCGTTATGCGTTATGCGTTATGCGTTATGCGTTATGCGTTATGCGTTATGCGTTATGCGTTATGCGTTATGCGTTATGCGTTATGCGTTATGCGTTATGCGTTATGCGATATGCGTTGTTCGTTATGCTTTATGCGTTATGCGTTATGCGTTATGCGTTATGCGTTATGCGTTATGCGTTATGCGTTATGCGTTATGCGTTATGCGTTATGCGTTATGCGTTATGCGTCATGCGTTATGCGTTATGCGTTATGCGTCATGCGTTATGCGTTATGCGTTATGCGTTATGCGTTATGCGTTATGCGTTATGCGTTATGCGTTATGCGTTATGCGTTATGCGTTATGCGTTATGCGTTATGCGTTATGCGTTATGCGTTATGCCTTATGCGTTATGCGTTATTCGTTCAGCGTTATGCGTTATGCGTTATGCGTTATGCGTTATGCGTCATGCGTTATGCGTTATGCGTTATGCGTTATGCGTTATGCGTTATGCGTTATGCGTTATGCGTTATGCGTTATGCGTTATGCGTTATGCGTTATGCGTTATGCGTTATGCGTTATGCGTTGTTCGTTATGCGTTATGCGTTATGCGTTATGCGTTATGCGTTATGCGTTATGCGTTATGCGTTATGCGTTACGCGTTATGCGTTATGCGTTATGCGTTATGTGTTATGCGTTATGCGTAATGTGTTATGCGTTATGCGTTATGTGTTATGCGTTATGCGTAATGTGTTATGCGTTATGCGTAATTCGTTAAGCGTTATGCGTCATGCGCTATGCGATATGCGTTATGCGTTATCGGCGATGCGTTATGCGTTATGCGTTATGCGTTATGAGTTATGCGTTATGCGTCATGCGTCATGCGTTATGCGTTATGCGTTATGCGTTATGCGTTATGCGTTATGCGTTATGCGTTATGCGTTTTGCGTTATGCGTTATGCGTTATGCGTTATGCGTCATGCGTTATGCGTTATGCGTTATGCGTTATGCGTTATGCGTTATGCGTTATGCGTTATGCGTTATGCGTTATGCGTTATGCGTTATGCGTTATGCGTTATGCGTTATGCCTTATGCGTTATGCGTTATGCGTTATGCGTTATGCGTTATGCGTTATGCGTTATGCGTCATGCGTTATGCGTTATGCGTTATGCGTTATGCGTTATGCGTTATGCGTTATGCGTTATGCGTCATGCGTTATGCGTTATGCGTTATGCGTTATGCGTTATGCGTTATGCGTTATGCGTTATGCGTTATGCGTTATGCGTTATGCGTTATGCGTTATGCGTTATGCGTTATGCGTTATGCCTTATGCGTTATGCGTTATTCGTTAAGCGTTATGCGTTATGCGTTATGCGTTATGCGTTATGCGTTATGTGTTATGCGTTATGCGTAATGTGTTATGCGTTATGCGTTATTCGTTAAGCGTTATGCGTCATGCGCTATGCGATATGCGTTATGCGTTATGCGTTATGCGTTATGCGTTATGCGTTATGCGTTATGCGTTATGCGTCATGCGTTATGCGTTATGCGTTATGCGTTATGCGTTATGCGTTATGCGTTATGCGTTATGCGTTATGCGTTATGCGTTATGCGTTATGCGTTATGCGTTATGCGTTATGCGTTATGCGTTATGCGTTATGCGTTATGCGTTATGCGTTATGCGTTATGCGTTATGCGTTATGCGTTATGCGTTATTCGTTAAGCGTTATGCGTCATGCGCTATGCGATATGCGTTATGCGTTATGCGCGATGCGTTATGCGTTATGCGTTAAGCGTTATGCGTTATGCGTTATGCGTTATGCGTTACGCGTTATGCGTTATGCGTTATGCCTTATGCGTTATGCGTTATGCGTTATGCGTTATGCGTTATGCGTTATGCGTTATGCGTTATGCCATATGCGTTATGCGTTATGCGTTATGCGTTATACGTTATGCGTTATGCGTTATGCGTTATGCGTTATGCGTTATGCGTTATGCGTTATGCGTTATGCGTTATGCGTTATGCGTTATGCGTTATGCGTTATGCGTTATGCGTTATTCGTTATGCGTTATGCGTTATGCGTTATGCGTTATGCGTTATGCGTTATGCGTTATGCGTTATGCGTTATGCGTTATGCGTTATGCGTTATGCGTTATGCGTTATGCGTTATGCGTTATGCGTTATGCGTTATGCGTTATGCGTTATGCGTTATGCGTTACGCGTCAAGCGTTATCCGTTATGCGTTACGCGTCAAGCGTTATCCGTTATGCGTTATGCGTTATGCGTTATGCGTTATGCGTTATGCGTTATGCGTTATGCGTTATGCGTTATGCGTTATGCGTTATGCGTTATGCGTTATGCGTTATGCGTTATGCGTTATGCTTTATGCGTTATGCGTTATGCGTTATGCGTTATGCGTTATGCGTTATGCGTTATGCGTTATGCGTTATGCGTTATGCGTTATGCGTTATGCGTTATGCGTTATGCGTTATGCGTTATGCGTTATGCGTTATGCGTTATGCGTTATGCGTTATGCGTTATGCGTTATGCGTTATGCGTTATGCGTTATGCGTTATGCGTTATGCGTTATGCGATATGCGTTGTTCGTTATGCGTTATGCGTTATGCGTTATGCGTTATGCGTTATGCGTTATGCGTTATGCGTTATGCGTTATGCGTTATGCGTTATGCGTTATGCGTTATGCGTTATGCGTTATGCGTTATGCGTTATGCGTTATGCGTTATGCGTTATGCGTTATGCGTTATGCCTTATGCGTTATGCGTTATTCGTTAAGCGTTATGCGTTATGCGTTATGCGTTATGCGTTATGCGTTATGCGTTATGCGTTATGCGTTATGCGTTATGCTTTATGCGTTATGCGTTATGCGTTATGCGTTATGCGTTATGCGTTATGCGTTATGCGTTATGCGTTATGCGTTATGCGTTATGCGTTATGCGTTATGCGTTATGCGTTATGCGTTATGCGTTATGCGTTATGCGTTATGCGTTATGCGTTATGCGTTATGCGTTATGCGTTATGCGTTATGCGTTATGCGTTATGCGTTATGCGTTATGCGATATGCGTTGTTCGTTATGCGTTATGCGTTATGCGTTATGCGTTATGCGTTATGCGTTATGCGTTATGCGTTACGCGTTATGCGTTATGCGTTATGCGTTATGCGTTATGCGTTATGTGTTATGCGTTATGCGTAATGTGTTATGCGTTATGCGTTATTCGTTAAGCGTTATGCGTCATGCGCTATGCGATATGCGTTATGCGTTATCGGCGATGCGTTATGCGTTATCGGCGATGCGTTATGCGTTATGCGTTATGCGTTATGAGTTATGCGTTATGCGTTATGCGTCATGCGTTATGCGTTATGCGTTATGCGTTATGCGTTATGCGTTATGCGTTATGCGTTAGGCGTTATGCGTTATGCGTTATGCGTTATGCGTTATGCGTTATGCGTTATGCGTTATGCGTTATGCGTTATGCGTTATGCGTTATGCGTTATGCGTTATGCGTTATGCGTTATGCGTTATGCGTTATGCGTTATGCGTTATGCGTTATGCGTTATGCGTTATGCGTTATGCGTTATGCGTTATGCGTTATGCGTTATGCGTTATGCGTTATGCGTTATGCGTTATGCGTTATGCGTTATGCGTTATGCGTTATGCGTTATGCGTTATGCGTTATGCGTTATGCGTTATGCGTTATGCGTTATGCGTTATGCGTTATGCGTTATGCGTTATGCGTTATGCGTTATGCCTTATGCGTTATGCGTTATTCGTTAAGCGTTATGCGTTATGCGTTATGCGTTATGCGTTATGCGTTATGCGTTATGCGTTATGCGTTATGCGTTATGCTTTATGCGTTATGCGTTATGCGTTATGCGTTATGCGTTATGCGTTATGCGTTATGCGTTATGCGTTATGCGTTATGCGTTATGCGTTATGCGTTATGCGTTATGCGTTATGCGTTATGCGTTATGCGTTATGCGTTATGCGTTATGCGTTATGCGTTATGCGTTATGCGTTATGCGTTATGCGTTATGCGTTATGCGTTATGCGTTATGCGTTATGCGTTATGCGATATGCGTTGTTCGTTATGCGTTATGCGTTATGCGTTATGCGTTATGCGTTATGCGTTATGCGTTATGCGTTATGCGTTACGCGTTATGCGTTATGCGTTATGCGTTATGCGTTATGCGTTATGTGTTATGCGTTATGCGTAATGTGTTATGCGTTATGCGTTATTCGTTAAGCGTTATGCGTCATGCGCTATGCGATATGCGTTATGCGTTATCGGCGATGCGTTATGCGTTATCGGCGATGCGTTATGCGTTATGCGTTATGCGTTATGAGTTATGCGTTATGCGTTATGCGTCATGCGTTATGCGTTATGCGTTATGCGTTATGCGTTATGCGTTATGCGTTAGGCGTTATGCGTTATGCGTTATGCGTTATGCGTTATGCGTTATGCGTTATGCGTTATGCGTTATGCGTTATGCGTTATGCGTTATGCGTTATGCGTTATGCGTTATGCGTTATGCGTTATGCGTTATGCGTTATGCGTTATGCGTTATGCGTTATGCGTTATGCGTTATGCGTTATGCGTTATGCGTTATGCGTTATGCGTTATGCGTTATGCGTTATGCGTTATGCGTTATGCGTTATGCGTTATGCGTTATGCGTTATGCGTTATGCGTTATGCGTTATGCGTTATGCGTTATGCGTTATGCGTTATGCGTTATGCGTTATGCGTTATGCGTTATGCGTTATGCGTTATGCGTTATGCGTTATGCGTTATGCGTTATGCGTTATGCGTTATGCGTTATGCGTTATGCGTTATGCGTTATGCGTTATGCGTTATGCGTTATGCCTTATGCGTTATGCGTTATTCGTTAAGCGTTATGCGTTATGCGTTATGCGTTATGCGTTATGCTTTATGCGTTATGCGTTATGCGTTATGCGTTATGCGTTATGCGTTATGCGTTATGCGTTATGCGTTATGCGTTATGCGTTATGCGTTATGCGTTATGCGTTATGCGTTATGCGTTATGCGTTATGCGTTATGCGTTATGCGTTATGCGTTATGCGTTATGCGTTATGCGTTATGCGTTATGCGTTATGCGTTATGCGTTATGCGTTATGCGTTATGCGTTATGCGTTATGCGTTATGCGATATGCGTTGTTCGTTATGCGTTATGCGTTATGCGTTATGCGTTATGCGTTATGCGTTATGCGTTATGCGTTACGCGTTATGCGTTATGCGTTATGCGTTATGCGTTATGCGTTATGTGTTATGCGTTATGCGTAATGTGTTATGCGTTATGCGTTATTCGTTAAGCGTTATGCGTCATGCGCTATGCGATATGCGTTATGCGTTATCGGCGATGCGTTATGCGTTATGCGTTATGCGTTATGAGTTATGCGTTATGCGTTATGCGTCATGCGTTATGCGTTATGCGTTATGCGTTATGCGTTATGCGTTATGCGTTATGCGTTATGCGTTATGCGTTATGCGTTATGCGTTATGCGTTATGCGTTATGCGTTATGCGTTATGCGTTAGGCGTTATGCGTTATGCGTTATGCGTTATGCGTTATGCGTTATGCGTTATGCGTTATGCGTTATGCGTTATGCGTTATGCGTTATGCGTTATGCGTTATGCGTTATGCGTTATGCGTTATGCGTTATGCGTTATGCGTTATGCGTTATGCGTTATGCGTTATGCGTTATGCGTTATGCGTTATGCGTTATGCGTTATGCGTTATGCGTTATGCGTTATGCGTTATGCGTTATGCGTTATGCGTTATGCGTTATGCGTTATGCGTTATGCGTTATGCGTTATGCGTTATGCGTTATGCGTTATGCGTTATGCGTTATGCGTTATGCGTTATGCGTTATGCGTTATGCGTTATGCGTTATGCGTTATGCGTTATGCGTTATGCGTTATGCGTTATGCGTTATGCGTTATGCGTTATGCGTTATGCGTTATGCGTTATGCGTTATGCGTTATGCGTTATGCGTTATGCGTTATGCGTTATGCGTTATGCGTTATGCGTTATGCGTTATGCGTTATGCGTTATGCGTTATGCGTTATGCGTTATGCGTTATGCGTTATGCGTTATGCGTTATGCGTTATGCGTTATGCGTTATGCGTTATGCGTTATGCGTTATGCGTTATGCGTTATGCGTTATGCCTTATGCGTTATGCGTTATTCGTTAAGCGTTATGCGTTATGCGTTATGCGTTATGCGTTATGCGTTATGCGTTATGCGTTATGCGTTATGCGTTATGCTTTATGCGTTATGCGTTATGCGTTATGCGTTATGCGTTATGCGTTATGCGTTATGCGTTATGCGTTATGCGTTATGCGTTATGCGTTATGCGTTATGCGTTATGCGTTATGCGTTATGCGTTATGCGTTATGCGTTATGCGTTATGCGTTATGCGTTATGCGTTATGCGTTATGCGTTATGCGTTATGCGTTATGCGTTATGCGTTATGCGTTATGCGTTATGCGTTATGCGTTATGCGTTATGCGTTATGCGTTATGCGTTATGCGTTATGCGTTATGCGTTATGCGATATGCGTTGTTCGTTATGCGTTATGCGTTATGCGTTATGCGTTATGCGTTATGCGTTATGCGTTATGCGTTACGCGTTATGCGTTATGCGTTATGCGTTATGCGTTATGCGTTATGTGTTATGCGTTATGCGTAATGTGTTATGCGTTATGCGTTATTCGTTAAGCGTTATGCGTCATGCGCTATGCGATATGCGTTATGCGTTATCGGCGATGCGTTATGCGTTATGCGTTATGCGTTATGAGTTATGCGTTATGCGTTATGCGTCATGCGTTATGCGTTATGCGTTATGCGTTATGCGTTATGCGTTATGCGTTATGCGTTATGCGTTATGCGTTATGCGTTATGCGTTATGCGTTATGCGTTATGCGTTATGCGTTATGCGTTATGCGTTATGCGTTATGCGTTATGCGTTATGCGTTATGCGTTATGCGTTATGCGTTATGCGTTATGCGTTATGCGTTGTGCGTTACGCGTTATGCGTTATGCGTTATGCGTTATGCGTTGTGCGTTATGCGTTATGCGTTATGCGTTATGCGTTATGCGTTATGCGTTATGCGTTATGCGTTATGCGTTATGCGTTATGCGTTATGCGTTATGCGTTATGCGTTATGCGTTATGCGTTATGCGTTATGCGTTATGCGTTATGCGTTATGCGTTATGCGTAATGTGTTATGCGTTATGCGTTATTCGTTAAGCGTTATGCGTCATGCGCTATGCGATATGCGTTATGCGTTATGCGCGATGCGTTATGCGTTATGCGTTAAGCGTTATGCGTTATGCGTTATGCGTTATGCGTTATGCGTTATGCGTTATGCGTTATGCGTTATGCGTTATGCGTTATGCGTTATGCGTTATGCGTTATGCGTTATTCGTTATGCGTTATGCGTTATGCGTTATGCGTTATGCGTTATGCGTTATGCGTTATGCGTTATGCGTTGTGCGTTATGCGTTATGCGTTATGCGATATGCGTTATGCGTTATCCGTTATGCGTTATGCGTTATGCGTTATGCGCGATGCGTTATGCGCTATGCGTTATGCGTTATGCGTTATGCGTTATGCGTTATGCGTTATGCGTTATGCGTTATGCGTCATGCGTTATGCGTTATGCGTTATGCGTTATGCGTTATGCGTTATGCGTTATGCGTTATGCGTTATGCGTTATGCGTTATGCGTTATGCGTTATTCGATATGCGTTATGCGTTATGCGTTATGCGTTATGCGTTATGCGTTATGCGTTATGCGTTATGCGTTATGCGTTATGCGTTATGCGTTATGCGTTATGCGTTATGCGTTATGCGTTATGCGATATGCGTTATGCGTTATGCGTTATGCGTTATGCGTTATGCGTTATGCGTTATGCGTTATGCGTTATGCGTTATGCGATATGCGTTATGCGTTATGCGTTATGCGTTATGCGTTATGCGTTATGCGTTATGCGTTATGC
Source organism: Lasioglossum baleicum (assembly GCF_051020765.1). NCBI lineage: Eukaryota > Metazoa > Arthropoda > Insecta > Hymenoptera > Halictidae > Lasioglossum > Lasioglossum baleicum. Next base: position 112,431 of record NW_027469421.1, on the reverse strand, counting down.
GTTATGCGTTATGCGTTATGCGTTATGCGTTATGCGTTATGCGTTATGCGTTATGCGTTATGCGTTATGCGTTATGCGTTATGCGTTATGCGTTATGCGTTATGCGTTATGCGTTATGCGTTATGCGTTATGCGTTATGCGTTATGCGTTATGCGTTATGCGTTATGCGTTATGCGTTATGCGTTATGCGTTATGCGTTATGCGTTATGCGTTATGCGTTATTCGTTAAGCGTTATGCGTCATGCGCTATGCGATATGCGTTATGCGTTATGCGCGATGCGTTATGCGTTATGCGTTATGCGTTATGCGTTATGCGTTATGCGTTATGCGTTATGCGTTATGCGTTATGCGTTATGCGTTATGCGTTATGCGTTATGCGTTATGCGTTATGCGTTATGCGTTATGCGTTATGCGTTATGCGTTATGCGTTATGCGTTATGCGTTATGCGTTATGCGTTATGCGTTATGCGTTATGCGTTATTCGTTATGCGTTATGCGTTATGCGTTATGCGTTATGCGTTATGCGTTATGCGTTATGCGTTATGCGTTATGCGTTATGCGTTATGCGTTATGCGTTATGCGTTATGCGTTATGCGTTATGCGTTATGCGTTATGCGTTATGCGTTATGCGTTATGCGTTATGCGTTATGCGTTATGCGTTATGCGTTATGCGTTATGCGTTATGCGTTATGCGTTATGCGTTATGCGTTATGCGTTATGCGTTATGCGTTATGCGTTATGCGTTATGCGTTATGCGTTATGCGTTATGCGATATGCGTTATGCGTTATGCGTTATGCGTTATGCGTTATGCGTTATGCGTTATGCGTTATGCGTTATGCGTTATGCGTTATGCGTTATGCGTTATGCGTTATGCGTTATGCGTTATGCGTTATGCGTTATGCGTTATGCGTTATGCGTTATGCGTTATGCGTTATGCGTTATGCGTTATGCGTTATGCGTTATGCGTTATGCGTTATGCGTTATGCGTTATGCGTTATGCGTTATGCGTTATGCGTTATGCGTTATGCGTTATGCGTTATGCGTTCTGCGTTATGCCTTATGCGTTATGCGTTATTCGTTAAGCGTTATGCGTTATGCGTTATGCGTTATGCGTTATGCGTTATGCGTTATGCGTTATGCGTTATGCGTTATGCGTTATGCGTTATGCGTTATGCGTTATGCGTTATGCGTTATGCGTTATGCGATATGCGTTGTTCGTTATGCGTTATGCGTTATGCGTTATGCGTTATGCGTTATGCGTTACGCGTTATGCGTTATGCGTTATGCGTTATGCGTTATGCGTTATGTGTTATGCGTTATGCGTAATGTGTTATGCGTTATGCGTTATTCGTTAAGCGTTATGCGTCATGCGCTATGCGATATGCGTTATGCGTTATCGGCGATGCGTTATGCGTTATGCGTTATGCGTTATGTGTTATGCGTTATGCGTTATGCGTCATGCGTTATGCGTTATGCGTTATGCGTTATGCGTTATGCGTTATGCGTTATGCGTTATGCGTTATGCGTTATGCGTTATGCGTTATGCGTTATGCGTTATGCGTTATGCGTTATGCGTTATGCGTTAGGCGTTATGCGTTATGCGTTATGCGTTATGCGTTATGCGTTATGCGTTATGCGTTATGCGTTATGCGTTATGCGTTATGCGTTATGCGTTATGCGTTATGCGTTATGCGTTATGCGTTATGCGTTATGCGTTATGCGTTATGCGTTATGCGTTATGCGTTATGCGTTATGCGTTATGCGTTATGCGTTATGCGTTATGCGTTATGCGTTATGCGTTATGCGTTATGCGTTATGCGTTATGCGTTATGCGTTATGCGATATGCGTTATGCGTTATGCGTTATGCGTTATGCGTTATGCGTTATGCGTTATGCGTTATGCGTTATGCGTTATGCGTTATGCGTAATGTGTTATGCGTTATTCGTTAAGCGTTATGCGTCATGCGATATGCGTTATGCGTTATGCGCGATGCGCGATGCGTTATGCGTTATGCGTTAAGCGTTATGCGTTATGCGTTATGCGTTATGCGTTATGCGTTATGCGTTATGCGTTATGCGATATGCCTTATGCGTTATGCGTTATGCGTTATGCGTTATGCGTTATGCGTTATGCGTTATGCGATATGCGTTATGCGTTATGCGTTATGCGTTATGCGTTATGCGTTATGCGTTATGCGTTATGCGTTATGCGTTATGCGTTATGCGATATGCGTTATGCGTTATGCGTTATGCGTTATGCGATATGCGTTGTTCGTTATGCGTTATGCGTTATGCGTTATGCGTTATGCGTTATGCGTTATGCGTTACGCGTTATGCGTTATGCGTTATGCGTTATGCGTTATGCGTTATGTGTTATGCGTTATGCGTAATGTGTTATGCGTTATGCGTTATTCGTTAAGCGTTATGCGTCATGCGCTATGCGATATGCGTTATGCGTTATCGGCGATGCGTTATGCGTTATGCGTTATGCGTTATGCGTTATGAGTTATGCGTTATGCGTTATGCGTTATGCGTTATGCGTTATGCGTTATGCGTTATGCGATATGCCTTATGCGTTATGCGTTATGCGTTATGCGTTATGCGTTATGCGTTATGCGTTATGCGATATGCGTTATGCGTTATGCGTTATGCGTTATGCGTTATGCGTTATGCGTTATGCGTTATGCGTTATGCGTTATGCGTTATGCGTTATGCGTTATGCGATATGCGTTATGCGTTATGCGTTATGCGTTATGCGATATGCGTTGTTCGTTATGCGTTATGCGTTATGCGTTATGCGTTATGCGTTATGCGTTACGCGTTATGCGTTATGCGTTATGCGTTATGCGTTATGCGTTATGTGTTATGCGTTATGCGTAATGTGTTATGCGTTATGCGTTATTCGTTAAGCGTTATGCGTCATGCGCTATGCGATATGCGTTATGCGTTATCGGCGATGCGTTATGCGTTATGCGTTATGCGTTATGCGTTATGAGTTATGCGTTATGCGTTATGCGTTATGCGTTATGCGTTATGCGTTATGCGTTATGCGTTATGCGATATGCCTTATGCGTTATGCGTTATGCGTTATGCGTTATGCGTTATGCGTTATGCGTTATGCGATATGCGTTATGCGTTATGCGTTATGCGTTATGCGTTATGCGTTATGCGTTATGCGTTATGCGTTATGCGTTATGCGTTATGCGTTATGCGTTATGCGATATGCGTTATGCGTTATGCGTTATGCGTTATGCGATATGCGTTGTTCGTTATGCGTTATGCGTTATGCGTTATGCGTTATGCGTTATGCGTTACGCGTTATGCGTTATGCGTTATGCGTTATGCGTTATGCGTTATGTGTTATGCGTTATGCGTTAGGCGTTATGCGTTATGCGTTATGCGTTATGCGTTATGCGTTATGCGTTATGCGTTATGCGTTATGCGTTATGCGTTATGCGTTATGCGTTATGCGTTATGCGTTATGCGTTATGCGTTATGCGTTATGCGTTATGCGATATGCGTTATGCGTTATGCGTTAAGCGTTATGCGTTATGCGTTATGCGTTATGCGTTATGCGTTATGCGTTATGCGTTATGCGTTATGCGTTATGCGTTATGCGTTATGCGTTATGCGTTATGCGTTATGCGTTATGCGTTATGCGTTATGCGTTATGCGTTATGCGTTATGCGTTATGCCTTATGCGTTATGCGTTATTCGTTAAGCGTTATGCGTTATGCGTTATGCGTTATGCGTTATGCGTTATGCGTTATGCGTTATGCGTTATGCGTTATGCGTTATGCGTTATGCGTTATGCGTTATGCGTTATGCGTTATGCGTTATGCGTTATGCGTTATGCGTTATGCGTTATGCGTTATGCGTTATGCGTTATGCGTTATGCGTTATGCGTTATGCGTTATGCGTTATGCGTTATGCGTTATGCGTTATGCGTTATGCGTTATGCGTTATGCGTTATGCGTTATGCGTTATGCGTTATGCGTTATGCGTTATGCGTTATGCGTTATGCGTTATGCGTTATGCGTTATGCGTTATGCGTTATGCGTTATGCGATATGCGTTGTTCGTTATGCGTTATGCGTTATGCGTTATGCGTTATGCGTTATGCGTTATGCGTTACGCGTTATGCGTTATGCGTTATGCGTTATGCGTTATGCGTTATGTGTTATGCGTTATGCGTAATGTGTTATGCGTTATGCGTTATTCGTTAAGCGTTATGCGTCATGCGCTATGCGATATGCGTTATGCGTTATCGGCGATGCGTTATGCGTTATGCGTTATGCGTTATGTGTTATGCGTTATGCGTTATGCGTCATGCGTTATGCGTTATGCGTTATGCGTTATGCGTTATGCGTTATGCGTTATGCGTTATGCGTTATGCGTTATGCGTTATGCGTTATGCGTTATGCGTTATGCGTTATGCGTTATGCGTTATGCGTTATGCGTTATGCGTTATGCGTTATGCGTTAGGCGTTATGCGTTATGCGTTATGCGTTATGCGTTATGCGTTATGCGTTATGCGTTATGCGTTATGCGTTATGCGTTATGCGTTATGCGTTATGCGTTATGCGTTATGCGTTATGCGTTATGCGTTATGCGTTATGCGCTATGCGTTATGCGTTATGCGTTATGCGTTATGCGTTATGCGTTATGCGTTATGCGTTATGCGTTATGCGTTATGCGTTATGCGTTATGCGTTATGCGTTATGCGTTATGCGTTATGCGTTATGCGTTATGCGTTATGCGTTATGCGTTATGCGTTATGCGTTATGCGTTATGCGTTATGCGTTATGCGATATGCGTTATGCGTTATGCGTTATGCGATATGCGTTATGCGTTATGCGTTAAGCGTTATGCGTTATGCGTTATGCGTTATGCGTTATGCGTTATGCGTTATGCGTTATGCGTTATGCGTTATGCGTTATGCGTTATGCGTTATGCGTTATGCGTTATGCGTTATGCGTTATGCGTTATGCGTTATGCGTTATGCGTTATGCCTTATGCGTTATGCGTTATTCGTTAAGCGTTATGCGTTATGCGTTATGCGTTATGCGTTATGCGTTATGCGTTATGCGTTATGCGTTATGCGTTATGCGTTATGCGTTATGCGTTATGCGTTATGCGTTATGCGTTATGCGTTATGCGTTATGCGTTATGCGTTATGCGTTATGCGTTATGCGTTATGCGTTATGCGTTATGCGTTATGCGTTATGCGTTATGCGTTATGCGTTATGCGTTATGCGTTATGCGTTATGCGTTATGCGTTATGCGTTATGCGTTATGCGTTATGCGTTATGCGTTATGCGTTATGCGTTATGCGTTATGCGTTATGCGTTATGCGTTATGCGTTATGCGATATGCGTTGTTCGTTATGCGTTATGCGTTATGCGTTATGCGTTATGCGTTATGCGTTATGCGTTATGCGTTACGCGTTATGCGTTATGCGTTATGCGTTATGCGTTATGCGTTATGTGTTATGCGTTATGCGTAATGTGTTATGCGTTATGCGTTATTCGTTAAGCGTTATGCGTCATGCGCTCTGCGATATGCGTTATGCGTTATCGGCGATGCGTTATGCGTTATGCGTTATGCGTTATGTGTTATGCGTTATGCGTTATGCGTCATGCGTTATGCGTTATGCGTTATGCGTTATGCGTTATGCGTTATGCGTTATGCGTTATGCGTTATGCGTTATGCGTTATGCGTTATGCGATATGCGTTATGCGTTATGCGTTATGCGTTATGCGTTATGCGTTATGCGTTATGCGTTATGCGTTATGCGTTATGCGTTATGCGTTATGCGTTATGCGTTATGCGTTATGCGTTATGCGTTATGCGTTATGCGTTATGCGTTATGCGTTATGCGTTTTGCGTTATGCGTTATGCGTTATGCGTTATGCGTTATGCGTTATGCGTTATGCGTTATGCGTTAAGCGTTATGCGTTATGCGTTATGCGTTATGCGTTATGCGTTATGCGTTATGCGTTATGCGTTATGCGTTATGCGTTATGCGTTATGCGTTATGCGTTATGCGTTATGCGTTATGCGTTATGCGTTATGCGTTATGCGTTATGCGTTATGCGTTATGCGTTATGCGTTATGCGTTATGCGTTATGCGTTATGCGTTATGCGTTATGCGTTATGCGTTATGCGTTATGCGTTATGCGTTATGCGTTATGCGTTATGCGTTATGCGTTATGCGTTATGCGTTATGCGTTATGCGTTATGCGTTATGCGTTATGCGTTATGCGTTATGCGTTATGCGTTATGCGTTATGCGTTATGTGTTATGCGTTATGCGTAATGTGTTATGCGTTATGCGTTATTCGTTAAGCGTTATGCGTCATGCGCTATGCGATATGCGTTATGCGTTATGCGCGATGCGTTATGCGTTATGCGTTAAGCGTTATGCGTTATGCGTTATGCGTTATGCGTTATGCGTTATGCGTTATGCGTTATGCGTTATGCCTTATGCGTTATGCGTTATGCGTTATGCGTTATGCGTTATGCGTTATGCGTTATGCGATATGCGTTATGCGTTATGCGTTATGCGTTATGCGTTATGCGTTATGCGTTATGCGTTATGCGTTATGCGTTATGCGTTATGCGTCATGCGTTATGCGATATGCGTTATGCGTTATGCGTTATGCGTTATGCGTTATGCGTTATGCGTTATGCGTTATGCGTTATGCCTTATGCGTTATGCGTTATGCGTTATGCGTTATGCGTTATGCGTTATGCGTTATGCGATATGCGTTATGCGTTATGCGTTATGCGTTATGCGTTATGCGTTATGCGTTATGCGTTATGCGTTATGCGTTATGCGTCATGCGTTATGCGATATGCGTTATGCGTTATGCGTTATGCGTTATGCGTTATGCGATATGCGTTGTTCGTTATGCGTTATGCGTTATGCGTTACGCGTTATGCGTTATGCGTTATGCGTTATGCGTTATGCGTTATGTGTTATGCGTTATGCGTAATGTGTTATGCGTTATGCGTTATTCGTTAAGCGTTATGCGTCATGCGCTATGCGATATGCGTTATGCGTTATCGGCGATGCGTTATGCGTTATGCGTTATGCGTTATGAGTTATGCGTTATGCGTTATGCGTCATGCGTTATGCGTTATGCGTTATGCGTTATGCGTTAAGCGTTATGCGTTATGCGTCATGCGTTATGCGATATGCGTTATGCGTTATGCGTTATGCGTTATGCGTTATGCGTTATGCGTTATGCGTTATGCGTTATGCGTTATGCGTTATGCGTTATGCGTTATGCGTTATGCGTTATGCGTTATGCGTTATGCGTTATGCGTTATGCGTTATGCGTTATGCGTTATGCGTTATGCGTTATGCGTTATGCGTTATGCGTTATGCGTTATGCGTTATGCGTTATGCGTTATGCGTTATGCGTTATGCGTTATGCGTTATGCGTTATGCGTTATGCGTTATGCGTTATGCGTTATGCGTTATGCGTTATGCGTTATGCGTTATGCGTTATGCGTTATGCGTTATGCGTTATGCGTTATGCGTTATGTGTTCTGCGTTATGCGTTATTCGTTAAGCGTTATGCGTCATGCGCTATGCGATATGCGTTATGCGTTATGCGCGATGCGTTATGCGTTATGCGTTATGAGTTATGCGTTATGCGTTATTCGTTAAGCGTTATGCGTCATGCGCTATGCGATATGCGTTATGCGTTATGCGCGATGCGTTATGCGTTATGCGTTATGAGTTATGCGTTATGCGTTATGCGTCATGCGTCATGCGTCATGCGTTATGCGTTATGCGTTATGCGTTATGCGTTATGCGTTATGCGTTATGCGTTATGCGTTATGCGTTATGCGTTATGCGTTATGCGATATGCGTTATGCGTTATGCGTTATGCGTTATGCGTTATGCGTTATGCGTTATGCGTTATGCGTTATGCGTTATGCGTTAAGCGTTATGCGCGATGCGTTATGCGTTATGCGTTATTCGTTAAGCGTTATGCGTCATGCGCTATGCGATATGCGTTATGCGTTATCGGCGATGCGTTATGCGTTATGCGTTATGCGTTATGAGTTATGCGTTATGCGTTATGCGTCATGCGTTATGCGTTATGCGTTATGCGTTATGCGTTATGCGTTAAGCGTTATGCGTTATGCGTCATGCGTTATGCGATATGCGTTATGCGTTATGCGTTATGCGTTATGCGTTATGCGTTATGCGTTATGCGTTATGCGTTATGCGTTATGCGTTATGCGTTATGCGTTATGCGTTATGCGTTATGCGTTATGCGTTATGCGTTATGCGTTATGCGTTATGCGTTATGCGTTATGCGTTATGCGTTATGCGTTATGCGTTATGCGTTATGCGTTATGCGTTATGCGTTATGCGTTATGCGTTATGCGTTATGCGTTATGCGTTATGCGTTATGCGTTATGCGTTATGCGTTATGCGTTATGCGTTATGCGTTATGCGTTATGCGTTATGCGTTATGTGTTCTGCGTTATGCGTTATTCGTTAAGCGTTATGCGTCATGCGCTATGCGATATGCGTTATGCGTTATGCGCGATGCGTTATGCGTTATGCGTTATGAGTTATGCGTTATGCGTTATTCGTTAAGCGTTATGCGTCATGCGCTATGCGATATGCGTTATGCGTTATGCGCGATGCGTTATGCGTTATGCGTTATGAGTTATGCGTTATGCGTTATGCGTCATGCGTCATGCGTCATGCGTTATGCGTTATGCGTTATGCGTTATGCGTTATGCGTTATGCGTTATGCGTTATGCGTTATGCGTTATGCGTTATGCGTTATGCGATATGCGTTATGCGTTATGCGTTATGCGTTATGCGTTATGCGTTATGCGTTATGCGTTATGCGTTAAGCGTTATGCGCGATGCGTTATGCGTTATGCGTTAAGCGTTATGCGTTATGCGTTATGCGTTATGCGTTATGCGTTATGCGTTATGCGTTATGCGTTATGCGTTATGCCTTATGCGTTATGCGTTATGCGTTATGCGTTATGCGTTATGCGTTATGCGTTACGCGATATGCGTTATGCGTTATGCGTTATGCGTTATGCGTTATGCGTTATGCGTTATGCGTTATGCGTTATGCGTTATGCGTTATGCGTTATGCGTTATGCGTTATGCGTTATGTGTTATGCGTTATGCGTAATGTGTTATGCGTTATGCGTTATTCGTTAAGCGTTATGCGTCATGCGCTATGCGATATGCGTTATGCGTTATGCGCGATGCGTTATGCGTTATGCGTTAAGCGTTATGCGTTATGCGTTATGCGTTATGCGTTATGCGTTATGCGTTATGCGTTATGCGTTATGCCTTATGCGTTATGCGTTATGCGTTATGCGTTATGCGTTATGCGTTATGCGTTATGCGATATGCGTTATGCGTTATGCGTTATGCGTTATGCGTTATGCGTTATGCGTTATGCGTTATGCGTTATGCGTTATGCGTCATGCGTTATGCGATATGCGTTATGCGTTATGCGTTATGCGTTATGCGTTATGCGATATGCGTTGTTCGTTATGCGTTATGCGTTATGCGTTACGCGTTATGCGTTATGCGTTATGCGTTATGCGTTATGCGTTATGTGTTATGCGTTATGCGTAATGTGTTATGCGTTATGCGTTATTCGTTAAGCGTTATGCGTCATGCGCTATGCGATATGCGTTATGCGTTATCGGCGATGCGTTATGCGTTATGCGTTATGCGTTATGAGTTATGCGTTATGCGTTATGCGTCATGCGTTATGCGTTATGCGTTATGCGTTATGCGTTAAGCGTTATGCGTTATGCGTCATGCGTTATGCGATATGCGTTATGCGTTATGCGTTATGCGTTATGCGTTATGCGTTATGCGTTATGCGTTATGCGTTATGCGTTATGCGTTATGCGTTATGCGTTATGCGTTATGCGTTATGCGTTATGCGTTATGCGTTATGCGTTATGCGTTATGCGTTATGCGTTATGCGTTATGCGTTATGCGTTATGCGTTATGCGTTATGCGTTATGCGTTATGCGTTATGTGTTATGCGTTATGCGTTATTCGTTAAGCGTTATGCGTCATGCGCTATGCGATATGCGTTATGCGTTATGCGCGATGCGTTATGCGTTATGCGTTATGAGTTATGCGTTATGCGTTATTCGTTAAGCGTTATGCGTCATGCGCTATGCGATATGCGTTATGCGTTATGCGCGATGCGTTATGCGTTATGCGTTATGAGTTATGCGTTATGCGTTATGCGTCATGCGTCATGCGTCATGCGTTATGCGTTATGCGTTATGCGTTATGCGTTATGCGTTATGCGTTATGCGTTATGCGTTATGCGTTATGCGTTATGCGTTATGCGATATGCGTTATGCGTTATGCGTTATGCGTTATGCGTTATGCGTTATGCGTTATGCGTTATGCGTTATGCGTTAAGCGTTATGCGCGATGCGTTATGCGTTATGCGTTAAGCGTTATGCGTTATGCGTTATGCGTTATGCGTTATGCGTTATGCGTTATGCGTTATGCGTTATGCGTTATGCCTTATGCGTTATGCGTTATGCGTTATGCGTTATGCGTTATGCGTTATGCGTTACGCGATATGCGTTATGCGTTATGCGTTATGCGTTATGCGTTATGCGTTATGCGTTATGCGTTATGCGTTATGCGTTATGCGTTATGCGTTATGCGTTATGCGTTATGCGTTATGCGTTATGCGTTATGCGTTATGCGTTATGCGTTATGCGTTATGCGTTATGCGTTATGCGTTATGCGTTATGCGTTATGCGTTATGCGTTATGCGTTATGCGTTATGCGTTATGCGTTATGCGTTATGCGTTATGCGTTATGCGTTATGCGTTATGCGTTATGCGTTATGCGTTATGCGTTATGCGTTATGCGTTATGCGTTATGCGTTATGCGTTATGCGTTATGCGATATGCGTTATGCGTTATGCGTTATGCGTTATGCGTTATGCGTTATGTGTTATGCGTTATGCGTAATGTGTTATGCGTTATGCGTTATTCGTTAAGCGTCATGCGCTATGCGATATGCGTTATGCGTTATGCGTTATGCGTTATGCGTTATGCGTTATGCGTTATGCGATATGCGTTGTTCGTTATGCGTTATGCGTTATGCGTTATGCGTTATGCGTTATGCGTTATGCGTTATGCGTTATGCGTTATGCGTTATGCGTTATGCGTTATGCGTTATGCGTTATGCGTTATGCGTTATGCGTTATGCGTTATGCGTTATGCGTTATGCGCTATGCGTTATGCGTTATGCGTTATGCGTTATGCGTTATGCGTTATGCGTTATGCGTTATGCGGTATGCGTTATGCGTTATGCGTTATGCGTTATGCGTTATGCGTTATGCGTTATGCGTTATGCGTTATGCGTTATGCGTTATGCGTTATGCGTTATGCGTTATGCGTTATGCGTTATGCGTTATGCGTTATGCGTTATGCGTTATGCGTTATGCGTTATGCGTTATGCGTTATGCGTTATGCGTTATGCGTTATGCGTTATGCGTTATGCGTTATGCGTTATGCGTTATGCGTTATGCGTTATGCGTTATGCGTTATGCGTTATGCGTTATGCGATATGCGTTATGCGTTATGCGTTATGCGTTATGCGTTATGCGTTATGCGTTATGCGTTAAGCGTTATGCGTTATGCGTTATGCGTTATGCGTTATGCGTTATGCGTTATGCGTTATGCGTTATGCGTTATGCGTTATGCGTTATGCGTTATGCGTTATGCGTTATGCGTTATGCGTTAAGCGTTATGCGCGATGCGTCATGCGCTATGCGATATGCGTTATGCGTTATGCGTTATGCGTTATGCGTTATGCGTTATGCGTTATGCGTTATGCGTTATGCGTTATGCGTTATGCGTTATGCGTTATGCGTTATGCCTTATGCGTTATGCGTTATGCGTTATGCGTTATGCGTTATGCGTTATGCGTTATGCGTTATGCGATATGCGTTATGCGTTATGCGTTATGCGTTATGCGTTATGCGTTATGCGTTATGCGTTATGCGTTATGCGTTATGCGATATGCGTTATGCGTTATGCGTTATGCGTTATGCGATATGCGTTGTTCGTTATGCGTTATGCGTTATGCGTTATGCGTTATGCGTTATGCGTTATGCGTTACGCGTTATGCGTTATGCGTTATGCGTTATGCGTTATGCGTTATGCGTTATGCGTTATGCGTTATGCGTTATGCGTTATGCGTTATGCGTTATGCGTTATGCGTTATGCGTTATGCGTTATGCGTTATGCGTTATGCGTTATGCGTTATGCGTTATGCGTTATGCGTTATGCGTTATGCGTTATGCGTTATGCGTTATGCGTTATGCGTTATGCGTTATGCGTTATGCGTTATGCGTTATGCGTTATGCGTTATGCGTTATGCGTTATGCGTTATGCGTTATGCGTTATGCCTTATGCGTTATGCGTTATGCGTTATGTGTTATGCGTTATGCGTAATGTGTTATGCGTTATTCGTTAAGCGTTATGCGTCATGCGCTATGCGATATGCGTTATGCGTTATGCGCGATGCGTTATGCGTTATGCGTTAAGCGTTATGCGTTATGCGTTATGCGTTATGCGTTATGCGTTATGCGTTATGCGTTATGCGTTATGCGTTATGCCTTATGCGTTATGCGTTATGCGTTATGCGTTATGCGTTATGCGTTATGCGTTATGCGATATGCGTTATGCGTTATGCGTTATGCGTTATGCGTTATGCGTTATGCGTTATGCGTTATGCGTTATGCGATATGCGTTATGCGTTATGCGTTATGCGTTATGCGATATGCGTTGTTCGTTATGCGTTATGCGTTATGCGTTATGCGTTATGCGTTATGCGTTATGCGTTACTCGTTATGCGTTATGCGTTATGCGTTATGCGTTATGCGTTATGCGTTATGTGTTATGCGTTATGCGTTATGCGTTATGCGTTATGCGTTATGCGTTATGCGTTATGCGTTATGCGTTATGCGTTATGCGTTATGCGTTATGCGTTATGCGTTATGCGTTATGCGTTATGCGTTATGCGTTATGCGTTATGCGTTATGCGTTATGCGTTATGCGTTATGCGTTATGCGTTATGCGTTATGAGTTATGCGTTATGCGTTATGCGTTATGCGTTATGCGTTATGCGTTATGCGATATGCGTTATGCGTTATGCGTTATGCGTTATGCGTTATGCGTTATGCGTTATGCGTTATGCGTTATGCGTTATGCGTTATGCGTTATGCGTTATGCGTTATGCGTTATGCGTTATGCGTTATGCGTTATGCGTTATGCGTTATGCGTTATGCGTTATGCGTTATGCGTTATGCGTTATGCGTTATGCGTTATGCGTTATGCGTTATGCGTTATGCGTTATGCGTTATGCGTTATGCGTTATGCGATATGCGTTATGCGTTATGCGTTATGCGTTATGCGTTATGCGATATGCGTTGTTCGTTATGCGTTATGCGTTATGCGTTATGCGTTATGCGTTATGCGTTATGCGTTATGCGTTATGCGTTACGCGTTATGCGTTATGCGTTATGCGTTATGCGTTATGCGTTATGCGTTATGTGTTATGCGTTATGCGTAATGTGTTATGCGTTATGCGTTATTCGTTAAGCGTTATGCGTCATGCGCTATGCGATATGCGTTATGCGTTATCGGCGATGCGTTATGCGTTATGCGTTATGCGTTATGCGTTATGAGTTATGCGTTATGCGTTATTCGTTATGCGTTATGCGTTATGCGTTATGCGTTAAGCGTTATGCGCGATGCGTTATGCGTTATGCGTTAAGCGTTATGCGTTATGCGTTATGCGTTATGCGTTATGCGTTATGCCTTATGCGTTATGCGTTATGCGTTATGCGTTATGCGTTATGCGATATGCGTTATGCGTTATGCGTTATGCGTTATGCGTTATGCGTTATGCGTTATGCGTTATGCGTTATGCGTTATGCGTTATGCGTTATGCGTTATGCGATATGCGTTGTTCGTTATGCGTTATGCGTTATGCGTTATGCGTTATGCGTTATGCGTTATGCGTTATGCGTTATGCGTTATGCGTTATGCGTTATGCGTTATGCGTTATGCGTTATGCGTTATGCGTTATGCGTTATGCGTTATGCGTTATGCGTTATGCGTTATGCGTTATGCGTTATGCGTTATGCGTTATGCGTTATGCGTTATGCGTTATGCGTTATGCCTTATGCGTTATGCGTTATGCGTTATGCGTTATGTGTTATGCGTTATGCGTAATGTGTTATGCGTTATTCGTTAAGCGTTATGCGTCATGCGCTATGCGATATGCGTTATGCGTTATGCGCGATGCGTTATGCGTTATGCGTTAAGCGTTATGCGTTATGCGTTATGCGTTATGCGTTATGCGTTATGCGTTATGCGTTATGCGTTATGCCTTATGCGTTATGCGTTATGCGTTATGCGTTATGCGTTATGCGTTATGCGTTATGCGTTATGCGATATGCGTTATGCGTTATGCGTTATGCGTTATGCGTTATGCGTTATGCGTTATGCGTTATGCGTTATGCGTTATGCGTTATGCGTTATGCGTTATGCGTTATGCGTTATGCCTTATGCGTTATGCGTTATGCGTTATGCGTTATGCGTTATGCGATATGCGTTATGCGTTATGCGTTATGCGTTATGCGTTATGCGTTATGCGTTATGCGTTATGCGTTATGCGTTATGCGTTATGCGATATGCGTTGTTCGTTATGCGTTATGCGTTATGCGTTATGCGTTATGCGTTATGCGTTATGCGTTATGCGTTATGCGTTATGCGTTATGCGTTATGCGTTATGCGTTATGCGTTATGCGTTATGCGTTATGCGTTATGCGTTATGCGTTATGCGTTATGCGTTATGCGATATGCGTTATGCGTTATGCGTTATGCGTTATGCGTTATGCGATATGCGTTGTTCGTTATGCGTTATGCGTTATGCGTTATGCGTTATGCGTTATGCATTATGCGTTATCCGTTATGCGTTATGCGTTATGCGTTACGCGTTATGCGTTATGCGTTATGCGTTATGCGTTAAGCGTTATACGTTATGCGATATGCGTTATTCGTTATGCGTTATGCGTTATGCGTTATGCGTTATGCGTTATGCGTTATGCGTTATGCGTTATCCGTTATGCGTTATCCGTTATGCGTTACGCGTTATGCGTTATGCGTTATGCGTTATGCGTTAAGCGTTATACGTTATGCGATATGCGTTATTCGTTATGCGTTATGCGTTATGCGTTATGCGTTATGCGTTATGCGTTATGCGTTATGCGTTATGCGTTATGCGTTATGCGTTATGCGTTATGCGTTATGCGTTATGCGTTATGCGTTATGCGTTATGCGTTATGCGTTATGCGTTATGCGTTATGCGTTATGCGTTATGCGTTATGCGTTATGCGTTATGCGTTATGGGTTATGCGTTATGCGTTATGCGTTATGCGTTATGCGTTATGCGTTATGCGTTATGCGTTATGCGTGATGCGTCATGCGTTATGCGTTATGCGTTCTGCGTTATGCGTTATGCGTTATGCGTTATGCGTTATGCGTTATGCGTTATGCGTTATGCGTTATGCGTTATGCGTTATGCGTTATGCGTTATGCGTTATGCGTTATGCGTTATGCGTTATGCGTTATGCGTTATGCGTTATGCGTTATGCGTTATGCGTTATGCGTTATGCGTTATGCGTTATGCGTTATGCGTTATGCGTTATGCGTTATGCGTTATGCGTTATGCGTTATGCGTTATGCGATATGCGTTATGCGTTATGCGTTATGCGTTATGCGTTATGCGTTATGCGTTATGCGTTAAGCGTTATGCGTTATGCGTTATGCGTTATGCGTTATGCGTTATGCGTTATGCGTTATGCGTTATGCGTTATGCGTTATGCGTTATGCGTTATGCGTTATGCGTTATGCGTTATGCGTTAAGCGTTATGCGCGATGCGTCATGCGCTATGCGATATGCGTTATGCGTTATGCGTTATGCGTTATGCGTTATGCGTTATGCGTTATGCGTTATGCGTTATGCGTTATGCGTTATGCGTTATGCGTTATGCCTTATGCGTTATGCGTTATGCGTTATGCGTTATGCGTTATGCGTTATGCGTTATGCGTTATGCGATATGCGTTATGCGTTATGCGTTATGCGTTATGCGTTATGCGTTATGCGTTATGCGTTATGCGTTATGCGTTATGCGATATGCGTTATGCGTTATGCGTTATGCGTTATGCGATATGCGTTGTTCGTTATGCGTTATGCGTTATGCGTTATGCGTTATGCGTTATGCGTTATGCGTTACGCGTTATGCGTTATGCGTTATGCGTTATGCGTTATGCGTTATGCGTTATGCGTTATGCGTTATGCGTTATGCGTTATGCGTTATGCGTTATGCGTTATGCGTTATGCGTTATGCGTTATGCGTTATGCGTTATGCGTTATGCGTTATGCGTTATGCGTTATGCGTTATGCGTTATGCGTTATGCGTTATGCGTTATGCGTTATGCGTTATGCGTTATGCGTTATGCGTTATGCGTTATGCGTTATGCGTTATGCGTTATGCGTTATGCGTTATGCGTTATGCGTTATGCGTTATGCGTTATGCCTTATGCGTTATGCGTTATGCGTTATGTGTTATGCGTTATGCGTAATGTGTTATGCGTTATTCGTTAAGCGTTATGCGTCATGCGCTATGCGATATGCGTTATGCGTTATGCGCGATGCGTTATGCGTTATGCGTTAAGCGTTATGCGTTATGCGTTATGCGTTATGCGTTATGCGTTATGCGTTATGCGTTATGCGTTATGCGTTATGCCTTATGCGTTATGCGTTATGCGTTATGCGTTATGCGTTATGCGTTATGCGTTATGCGATATGCGTTATGCGTTATGCGTTATGCGTTATGCGTTATGCGTTATGCGTTATGCGTTATGCGTTATGCGTTATGCGATATGCGTTATGCGTTATGCGTTATGCGTTATGCGATATGCGTTGTTCGTTATGCGTTATGCGTTATGCGTTATGCGTTATGCGTTATGCGTTATGCGTTACTCGTTATGCGTTATGCGTTATGCGTTATGCGTTATGCGTTATGCGTTATGTGTTATGCGTTATGCGTTATGCGTTATGCGTTATGCGTTATGCGTTATGCGTTATGCGTTATGCGTTATGCGTTATGCGTTATGCGTTATGCGTTATGCGTTATGCGTTATGCGTTATGCGTTATGCGTTATGCGTTATGCGTTATGCGTTATGCGTTATGCGTTATGCGTTATGCGTTATGCGTTATGCGTTATGCGTTATGCGTTATGAGTTATGCGTTATGCGTTATGCGTTATGCGTTATGCGTTATGCGTTATGCGATATGCGTTATGCGTTATGCGTTATGCGTTATGCGTTATGCGTTATGCGTTATGCGTTATGCGTTATGCGTTATGCGTTATGCGTTATGCGTTATGCGTTATGCGTTATGCGTTATGCGTTATGCGTTATGCGTTATGCGTTATGCGTTATGCGTTATGCGTTATGCGTTATGCGTTATGCGTTATGCGTTATGCGTTATGCGTTATGCGTTATGCGTTATGCGTTATGCGTTATGCGATATGCGTTATGCGTTATGCGTTATGCGTTATGCGTTATGCGATATGCGTTGTTCGTTATGCGTTATGCGTTATGCGTTATGCGTTATGCGTTATGCGTTATGCGTTATGCGTTATGCGTTACGCGTTATGCGTTATGCGTTATGCGTTATGCGTTATGCGTTATGCGTTATGTGTTATGCGTTATGCGTAATGTGTTATGCGTTATGCGTTATTCGTTAAGCGTTATGCGTCATGCGCTATGCGATATGCGTTATGCGTTATCGGCGATGCGTTATGCGTTATGCGTTATGCGTTATGCGTTATGAGTTATGCGTTATGCGTTATTCGTTATGCGTTATGCGTTATGCGTTATGCGTTAAGCGTTATGCGCGATGCGTTATGCGTTATGCGTTAAGCGTTATGCGTTATGCGTTATGCGTTATGCGTTATGCGTTATGCCTTATGCGTTATGCGTTATGCGTTATGCGTTATGCGTTATGCGATATGCGTTATGCGTTATGCGTTATGCGTTATGCGTTATGCGTTATGCGTTATGCGTTATGCGTTATGCGTTATGCGTTATGCGTTATGCGTTATGCGATATGCGTTGTTCGTTATGCGTTATGCGTTATGCGTTATGCGTTATGCGTTATGCGTTATGCGTTATGCGTTATGCGTTATGCGTTATGCGTTATGCGTTATGCGTTATGCGTTATGCGTTATGCGTTATGCGTTATGCGTTATGCGTTATGCGTTATGCGTTATGCGTTATGCGTTATGCGTTATGCGTTATGCGTTATGCGTTATGCGTTATGCGTTATGCGTTATGCCTTATGCGTTATGCGTTATGCGTTATGCGTTATGTGTTATGCGTTATGCGTAATGTGTTATGCGTTATTCGTTAAGCGTTATGCGTCATGCGCTATGCGATATGCGTTATGCGTTATGCGCGATGCGTTATGCGTTATGCGTTAAGCGTTATGCGTTATGCGTTATGCGTTATGCGTTATGCGTTATGCGTTATGCGTTATGCGTTATGCCTTATGCGTTATGCGTTATGCGTTATGCGTTATGCGTTATGCGTTATGCGTTATGCGTTATGCGATATGCGTTATGCGTTATGCGTTATGCGTTATGCGTTATGCGTTATGCGTTATGCGTTATGCGTTATGCGTTATGCGTTATGCGTTATGCGTTATGCGTTATGCGTTATGCCTTATGCGTTATGCGTTATGCGTTATGCGTTATGCGTTATGCGATATGCGTTATGCGTTATGCGTTATGCGTTATGCGTTATGCGTTATGCGTTATGCGTTATGCGTTATGCGTTATGCGTTATGCGATATGCGTTGTTCGTTATGCGTTATGCGTTATGCGTTATGCGTTATGCGTTATGCGTTATGCGTTATGCGTTATGCGTTATGCGTTATGCGTTATGCGTTATGCGTTATGCGTTATGCGTTATGCGTTATGCGTTATGCGTTATGCGTTATGCGTTATGCGTTATGCGTTATGCGTTATGCGTTATGCGTTATGCGTTATGCCTTATGCGTTATGCGTTATGCGTTATGCGTTATGTGTTATGCGTTATGCGTAATGTGTTATGCGTTATTCGTTAAGCGTTATGCGTCATGCGCTATGCGATATGCGTTATGCGTTATGCGCGATGCGTTATGCGTTATGCGTTAAGCGTTATGCGTTATGCGTTATGCGTTATGCGTTATGCGTTATGCGTTATGCGTTATGCGTTATGCCTTATGCGTTATGCGTTATGCGTTATGCGTTATGCGTTATGCGTTATGCGTTATGCGTTATGCGATATGCGTTATGCGTTATGCGTTATGCGTTATGCGTTATGCGTTATGCGTTATGCGTTATGCGTTATGCGTTATGCGTTATGCGATATGCGTTATGCGTTATGCGTTATGCGTTATGCGATATGCGATATGCGTTGTTCGTTATGCGTTATGCGTTATGCGTTATGCGTTATGCGTTATGCGTTATGCGTTATGCGTTACGCGTTATGCGTTATGCGTTATGCGTTATGCGTTATGCGTTATGCGTTATGTGTTATGCGTTATGCGTAATGTGTTATGCGTTATGCGTTATTCGTTAAGCGTTATGCGTCATGCGCTATGCGATATGCGTTATGCGTTATCGGCGATGCGTTATGCGTTATGCGTTATGCGTTATGCGTTATGAGTTATGCGTTATGCGTTATGCGTCATGCGTTATGCGTTATGCGTTATGCGTTATGCGTTAAGCGTTATGCGCGATGCGTTATGCGTTATGCGTTAAGCGTTATGCGTTATGCGTTATGCGTTATGCGTTATGCGTTATGCGTTAAGCGTTATGCGTCATGCGCTATGCGTTATGCGTCATGCGTCATGCGTTATGCGTTATGCGTTATGCGTTATGAGTTATGCGTTATGCGTTATGCGTTATGCGTCATGCGTTATGCGTTATGCGTTATGCGTTATGCGTTATGCGTTATGCGTTATGCGTTATGCGTTATGCGTTATGCGTTATGCGTTATGCGTTATGCGTTATGCGTTATGCGTTATGCGTTATGCGTTATGCGTTATGCGATATGCGTTATGCGTTATGCGTTATGCGTTATGCGTTATGCGTTATGCGTTATGCGTTATGCGTTATGCGTTATGCGTTATGCGTTATGCGTTATGCGTTATGCGTTATGCGTTATGCGTTATGCGTTATGCGTTATGCGTTATGCGTTATGCGTTATGCGTTATGCGTTATGCGTTATGCGTTATGCGTTATGCGTTATGCGTTATGCGTTATGCGTTATGCGATATGCGTTATGCGTTATGCGTTATGCGTTATGCGATATGCGTTGTTCGTTATGCGTTATGCGTTATGCGTTATGCGTTATGCGTTACGCGTTATGCGTTATGCGTTATGCGTTATGCGTTATGCGTTATGTGTTATGCGTTATGCGTAATGTGTTATGCGTTATGCGTTATTCGTTAAGCGTTATGCGTTATGCGTTACGCGTTATGCGTTATGCGTTATGCGTTATGCGTTATGCGTTATGTGTTATGCGTTATGCGTAATGTGTTATGCGTTATGCGTTATTCGTTAAGCGTTATGCGTCATGCGCTATGCGATATGCGTTATGCGTTATCGGCGATGCGTTATGCGTTATGCGTTATGCGTTATGCGTTATGCGTTATGAGTTATGCGTTATGCGTTATGCGTTATGCGTTATGCGTTATGCGTTATGCGTTAAGCGTTATGCGCGATGCGTTATGCGTTATGCGTTAAGCGTTATGCGTTATGCGTTATGCGTTATGCGTTATGCGTTATGCGTTATGCGTTATGCCTTATGCGTTATGCGTTATGCGTTATGCGTTATGCGTTATGCGATATGCGTTATGCGTTATGCGTTATGCGTTATGCGTTATGCGTTATGCGTTATGCGTTATGCGTTATGCGTTATGCGATATGCGTTGTTCGTTATGCGTTATGCGTTATGCGTTATGCGTTATGCGTTATGCGTTATGCGTTATGCGTTATGCGTTATGCGTTATGCGTTATGCGTTATGCGTTATGGGTTATGCGTTATGCGTTATGCGTTATGCGTTATGCGTTATGCGTTATGCGTTATGCGTTATGCGTTATGCGTTATGCGTTATGCGTTATGCGTTATGCGTTATGCGTTATGCGTTATGCGTTATGCGTTATGCGTTATGCGTTATGCGTTATGCGTTATGCGTTATGCGTTATGCGTTATGGGTTATGCGTTATGCGTTATGCGTTATGCGTTATGCGTTATGCGTTATGCGTTATGCGTTACGCGTTATGCGTTATGCGTTATGCGTTATGCGTTATGCGTTATGCGTTATGCGTTATGTGTTATGCGTTATGCGTAATGTGTTATGCGTTATGCGTTATTCGTTAAGCGTTATGCGTCATGCGCTATGCGATATGCGTTATGCGTTATCGGCGATGCGTTATGCGTTATGCGTTATGCGTTATGCGTTATGAGTTATGCGTTATGCGTTATGCGTCATGCGTTATGCGTTATGCGTTATGCGTTATGCGTTAAGCGTTATGCGCGATGCGTTATGCGTTATGCGTTAAGCGTTATGCGTTATGCGTTATGCGTTATGCGTTATGCGTTATGCGTTATGCGTTATGCGTTAAGCGTTATGCGTCATGCGCTATGCGTTATGCGTCATGCGTCATGCGTTATGCGTTATGCGTTATGCGTTATGCGTTATGCGTTATGCGTTATGCGTTATGCGTTATGCGTTATGTGTTATGCGTTATGCGTAATGTGTTATGCGTTATGCGTTATTCGTTAAGCGTTATGCGTCATGCGCTATGCGATATGCGTTATGCGTTATCGGCGATGCGTTATGCGTTATGCGTTATGCGTTATGCGTTATGAGTTATGCGTTATGCGTTATGCGTCATGCGTTATGCGTTATGCGTTATGCGTTATGCGTTAAGCGTTATGCGCGATGCGTTATGCGTTATGCGTTAAGCGTTATGCGTTATGCGTTATGCGTTATGCGTTATGCGTTATGCGTTATGCGTTAAGCGTTATGCGTCATGCGCTATGCGTTATGCGTCATGCGTCATGCGTTATGCGTTATGCGTTATGCGTTATGCGTTATGCGTTATGCGTTATGCGTTATGCGTTATGCGTTATGCGTTATGCGTTATGCGTTATGCGTTATGCGTTATGCGTTATGCGTTATGCGTTATGCGTTATGCGTTATGCGTTATGCGTTATGCGTTATGCGTTATGCGTTATGCGTTATGCGTTATGCGTTATGCGTTATGCGTTATGCGTTATGCGTTATGCGTTATGCGTTATGCGTTATGCGTTATGCGTTATGCGTTATGCGTTATGCGTTATGCGTTATGCGATATGCGTTATGCGTTATGCGTTATGCGTTATGCGTTATGCGTTATGCGTTATGCGTTATGCGTTATGCGTTATGCGTTATGCGTTATGCGTTATGCGTTATGCGTTATGCGTTATGCGTTATGCGTTATGCGTTATGCGTTATGCGTTATGCGTTATGCGTTATGCGTTATGCGTTATGCGTTATGCGTTATGCGTTATGCGTTATGCGTTATGCGTTATGCGTTATGCGTTATGCGTTATGCGTTATGCGTTATGCGTTATGCGTTATGCGTTATGCGTTATGCGTTATGCGTTATGCGTTATGCGTTATGCGTTATGCGATATGCGTTATGCGTTATGCGATATGCGTTGTTCGTTATGCGTTATGCGTTATGCGTTATGCGTTATGCGTTATGCGTTATGCGTTATGCGTTATGCGTTACGCGTTATGCGTTATGCGTTATGCGTTATGCGTTATGCGTTATGCGTTATGTGTTATGCGTTATGCGTAATGTGTTATGCGTTATGCGTTATTTCGTTAAGCGTTATGCGTCATGCGCTATGCGATATGCGTTATGCGTTATCGGCGATGCGTTATGCGTTATGCGTTATGCGTTATGCGTTATGAGTTATGCGTTATGCGTTATGCGTCATGCGTTATGCGTTATGCGTTATGCGTTATGCGTTATGCGTTAAGCGTTATGCGCGATGCGTTATGCGATATGCGTTATGCGTTATGCGTTATGCGTTATGCGTTATGCGTTATGCGTTATGCGTTATGCGTTATGCGTTATGCGTTATGCGTTATGCGTTATGCGTTATGCGTTATGCGTTATGCGTTATGCGTTATGCGTTATGCGTTATGCGTTATGCGTTATGCGTTATGCGTTATGCGTTATGCGTTATGCGTTATGCGTTATGCGATGTGCGTTATGCGTTATGCGTTATGCGTTATGCGTTATGCGTTATGCGTTATGCGTTATGCGTTATGCGTTATGCGTTATGCGTTATGCGTTATGCGTTATGCGTTATGCGTTATGCGTTATGCGTTATGCGTTATGCGTTATGCGTTATGCGTTATGCGTTATGCGTTATGCGTTATGCGTTATGCGTTATGCGTTATGCGTTATGCGTTATGCGATATGCGTTATGCGTTATGCGTTATGCGTTATGCGATATGCGTTGTTCGTTATGCGTTATGCGTTATGCGTTATGCGTTATGCGTTATGCGTTATGCGTTATGCGTTATGCGTTACGCGTTATGCGTTATGCGTTATGCGTTATGCGTTATGCGTTATGCGTTATGCGTTATGCGTTATGCGTTATGTGTTATGCGTTATGCGTAATGTGTTATGCGTTATGCGTTATTCGTTAAGCGTTATGCGTCATGCGCTATGCGATATGCGTTATGCGTTATCGGCGATGCGTTATGCGTTATGCGTTATGCGTTATGCGTTATGAGTTATGCGTTATGCGTTATTCGTTATGCGTTATGCGTTATGCGTTATGCGTTAAGCGTTATGCGCGATGCGTTATGCGTTATGCGTTAAGCGTTATGCGTTATGCGTTATGCGTTATGCGTTATGCGTTATGCCTTATGCGTTATGCGTTATGCGTTATGCGTTATGCGTTATGCGATATGCGTTATGCGTTATGCGTTATGCGTTATGCGTTATGCGTTATGCGTTATGCGTTATGCGTTATGCGTTATGCGTTATGCGTTATGCGTTATGCGTTTTGCGTTATGCGTTATGCGTTATGCGTTATGCGATATGCGTTGTTCGTTATGCGTTATGCGTTATGCGTTATGCGTTATGCGTTATGCGTTATGCGTTATGCGTTATGCGTTATGCGTTATGCGTTATGCGTTATGCGTTATGCGTTATGCGTTATGCGTTATGCGTTATGCGTTATGCGTTATGCGTTATGCGTTATGCGTTATGCGTTATGCGTTATGCGTTATGCCTTATGCGTTATGCGTTATGCGTTATGTGTTATGCGTTATGCGTTATGCGTTATGCGTTATGCGTTATGCGTTATGCGTTATGCGTTATGCGTTATGCGTTATGCGTTATGCGATATGCGTTATGCGTTATGCGTTATGCGTTATGCGATATGCGATATGCGTTGTTCGTTATGCGTTATGCGTTATGCGTTATGCGTTATGCGTTATGCGTTATGCGTTATGCGTTATGCCTTATGCGTTATGCGTTATGCGTTATGCGTTATGCGTTATGCGTTATGCGTTATGCGATATGCGTTATGCGTTATGCGTTATGCGTTATGCGTTATGCGTTATGCGTTATGCGTTATGCGTTATGCGTTATGCGATATGCGTTATGCGTTATGCGTTATGCGTTATGCGATATGCGATATGCGTTGTTCGTTATGCGTTATGCGTTATGCGTTATGCGTTATGCGTTATGCGTTATGCGTTACGCGTTATGCGTTATGCGTTATGCGTTATGCGTTATGCGTTATGCGTTATGTGTTATGCGTTATGCGTAATGTGTTATGCGTTATGCGTTATTCGTTAAGCGTTATGCGTCATGCGCTATGCGATATGCGTTATGCGTTATCGGCGATGCGTTATGCGTTATGCGTTATGCGTTATGCGTTATGCGTTATGAGTTATGCGTTATGCGTTATGCGTCATGCGTTATGCGTTATGCGTTATGCGTTATGCGTTAAGCGTTATGCGCGATGCGTTATGCGTTATGCGTTAAGCGTTATGCGTTATGCGTTATGCGTTATGCGTTATGCGTTAAGCGTTATGCGTCATGCGCTATGCGTTATGCGTCATGCGTCATGCGTTATGCGTTATGCGTTATGCGTTATGCGTTATGCGTTATGCGTTATGCGTTATGCGTTATGCGTTATGCGTTATGCGTTATGCGTTATGCGTTATGCGTTATGCGTTATGCGTTATGCGTTATGCGTTATGCGTTATGCGTTATGCGTTATCGGCGATGCGTTATGCGTTATGCGTTATGCGTTATGCGTTATGAGTTATGCGTTATGCGTTATTCGTTATGCGTTATGCGTTATGCGTTATGCGTTAAGCGTTATGCGCGATGCGTTATGCGTTATGCGTTAAGCGTTATGCGTTATGCGTTATGCGTTATGCGTTATGCGTTATGCCTTATGCGTTATGCGTTATGCGTTATGCGTTATGCGTTATGCGATATGCGTTATGCGTTATGCGTTATGCGTTATGCGTTATGCGTTATGCGTTATGCGTTATGCGTTATGCGTTATGCGTTATGCGTTATGCGTTATGCGTTTTGCGTTATGCGTTATGCGTTATGCGTTATGCGATATGCGTTGTTCGTTATGCGTTATGCGTTATGCGTTATGCGTTATGCGTTATGCGTTATGCCGTTATGCGTTATGCGTTATGCGTTATGCGTTATGCGTTATGCGTATGCGTTATGCGTTATGCGTTATGCGTTATGCGTTATGCGTTATGCGTTATGCGTTATGCCGTTATGCGTTATGCGTTATGCCTTATGCGTTATGCGTTATGCGTTATGTGTTATGCGTTATGCGTTATGCGTTATGCGTTATGCGTTATGCGTTATGCGTTATGCGTTATGCGTTATGCGTTATGCGTTATGCGATATGCGTTATGCGTTATGCGTTATGCGTTATGCGATATGCGATATGCGTTGTTCGTTATGCGTTATGCGTTATGCGTTATGCGTTATGCGTTATGCGTTATGCGTTATGCCTTATGCGTTATGCGTTATGCGTTATGCGTTATGCGTTATGCGTTATGCGTTATGCGATATGCGTTATGCGTTATGCGTTATGCGTTATGCGTTATGCGTTATGCGTTATGCGTTATGCGTTATGCGATATGCGTTTATGCGTTATGCGTTATGCGTTATGCGATATGCGATATGCCGTTGTTCGGTATGCGTTATGCGTATGCGTTATGCGTTATGCGTTATGCGTTATTGCGTTACGCGTTATGCGTTATGCGTTATGCGTTATGCGTTATGCGTTTATGCGTTAGTGTGTTATGCGTTATGCGTAATGTGTATGCGTTATGCGTTATTCGTTAAGCGTTATGCGTCATGCGCTATGCGATATGCGTTATGCGTTATCGGCGATGCGTTATGCGTTATGCGTTATGCGTTATGCGTTATGCGTTATGAGTTATGCGTTATGCGTTATGCGTCATGCGTTATGCGTTATGCGTTATGCGTTATGCGTTAAGCGTTATGCGCGATGCGTTATGCGTTATGCGTTAAGCGTTATGCGTTATGCGTTAGGCGTTATGCGTTAAGCGTTATGCGTCATGCGCTATGCGTTATGCGTCATGCGTCATGCGTTATGCGTTTATGCGTTATGCGTTATGCGTTATGCGTTATGCGTTATGCGTTATGCGTTATGCGTTATGCGTTATGCGTTATGCGTTATGCGTTATGCTGTTATGCGTTATGCGTTATGCGTTATGCGTTATGCGTTATGCGTTATGCGTTATGCGTTATGCGTTATGCGTTATGCGTTATGCGTTATGCGTTATGGCGTTATGCGTTATGCGTTATGCGTTTATGCGTTATGCGTTATGCGTTTATGCGTTATGCGTTATGCGTTATGCGTTATGCGTTATGCGTTATGCGTTATGCGTTATGCGTTATGCGTTTATGCGTTATGCGTTATGCGTTATGCGATATGCGTTGTTCGTTATGCGTTATGCGTTATGCGTTATGCGTTATGCGTTATGCGTTATGCGTTATGCGTTATGCGTTATGCGTTATGCGTTATGCGTTATGCGTTATGCGTTACGCGTTATGCGTTATGCGTTATGCGTTATGCGTTATGCGTTATGTGTTATGCGTTATGCGTAATGTGTTATGCGTTATGCGTTATTCGTTAAGCGTTATGCGTCATGCGCTATGCGATATGCGTTATGCGTTATCGGCGATGCGTTATGCGTTATGCGTTATGCGTTATGCGTTATGAGTTATGCGTTATGCGTTATGCGTTATGCGTTATGCGTTATGCGTTATGCGTTAAGCGTTATGCGCGATGCGTTATGCGTTATGCGTTAAGCGTTATGCGTTATGCGTTATGCGTTATGCGTTATGCGTTATGCCTTATGCGTTATGCGTTATGCGTTATGCGTTATGCGTTATGCGATATGCGTTATGCGTTATGCGTTATGCGTTATGCGTTATGCGTTATGCGTTATGCGTTATGCGTTATGCGTTATGCGTTATGCGTTATGCGATATGCGTTGTTCGTTATGCGTTATGCGTTATGCGTTATGCGTTATGCGTTATGCGTTATGCGTTATGCGTTATGCGTTATGCGTTATGCGTTATGCGTTATGCGTTATGCGTTATGCGTTATGCGTTATGGGTTATGCGTTATGCGTTATGCGTTATGCGTTATGCGTTATGCGTTATGCGTTATGCGTTATGCGTTATGCGTTATGCGTTATGCGTTATGCGTTATGCGTTATGCGTTATGCGTTATGCGTTATGCGTTATGCGTTATGCGTTATGCGTTATGCGTTATGCGTTATGCGTTATGCGTTATGCGTTATGCGTTATGCGTTATGCGTTATGCGTTATGCGTTATGGGTTATGCGTTATGCGTTATGCGTTATGCGTTATGCGTTATGCGTTATGCGTTATGCGTTATGCGTTACGCGTTATGCGTTATGCGTTATGCGTTATGCGTTATGCGTTATGCGTTATGTGTTATGCGTTATGCGTAATGTGTTATGCGTTATGCGTTATTCGTTAAGCGTTATGCGTCATGCGCTATGCGATATGCGTTATGCGTTATCGGCGATGCGTTATGCGTTATGCGTTATGCGTTATGCGTTATGAGTTATGCGTTATGCGTTATGCGTCATGCGTTATGCGTTATGCGTTATGCGTTATGCGTTAAGCGTTATGCGCGATGCGTTATGCGTTATGCGTTAAGCGTTATGCGTTATGCGTTATGCGTTATGCGTTATGCGTTATGCGTTATGCGTTAAGCGTTATGCGTCATGCGCTATGCGTTATGCGTCATGCGTCATGCGTTATGCGTTATGCGTTATGCGTTATGCGTTATGCGTTATGCGTTATGCGTTATGCGTTATGCGTTATGCGTTATGCGTTATGCGTTATGCGTTATGCGTTACGCGTTATGCGTTATGCGTTATGCGTTATGCGTTATGCGTTATGCGTTATGTGTTATGCGTTATGCGTAATGTGTTATGCGTTATGCGTTATTCGTTAAGCGTTATGCGTCATGCGCTATGCGATATGCGTTATGCGTTATCGGCGATGCGTTATGCGTTATGCGTTATGCGTTATGCGTTATGAGTTATGCGTTATGCGTTATGCGTCATGCGTTATGCGTTATGCGTTATGCGTTATGCGTTATGAGTTATGCGTTATGCGTTATGCGTCATGCGTTATGCGTTATGCGTTATGCGTTATGCGTTAAGCGTTATGCGCGATGCGTTATGCGTTATGCGTTAAGCGTTATGCGCTATGCGTTATGCGTCATGCGTCATGCGTTATGCGTTATGCGTTATGCGTTATGCGTTATGCGTTATGCGTTATGCGTTATGCGTTATGCGTTATGCGTTATGCGTTATGCGTTATGCGTTATGCGTTATGCGTTATGCGTTATGCGTTATGCGTTACGCGTTATGCGTTATGCGTTATGCGTTATGCGTTATGCGTTATGCGTTATGCGTTATGCGTTATGCGTTATGCGTTATGCGTTATGCGTTATGCGTTATGCGTTATGCGTTATGCGTTATGCGTTATGCGTTATGCGTTATGCGTTATGCGTTATGCGTTATGCGTTATGCGTTATG
Organism: Lasioglossum baleicum; assembly: GCF_051020765.1. Lineage (NCBI taxonomy): Eukaryota > Metazoa > Arthropoda > Insecta > Hymenoptera > Halictidae > Lasioglossum > Lasioglossum baleicum. The sequence goes on along the minus strand of NW_027469421.1, from coordinate 83,084 downwards.
CGTTATGCGTTATGCGTTATGCGTTATGCGTTATGCGTTATGCGTTATGCGTTATGCGTTATGCGTTATGCGTTATGCGTTATGCGTTATGCGTTATGCGTTATGCGTTATGCGTTATGCGTTATGCGTTATGCGTTATGCGTTATGCGTTATGCGTTATGCGTTATGCGTTATGCGTTATGCGATATGCGTTATGCGTTATGCGTTATGCGTTATGCGATATGCGTTGTTCGTTATGCGTTATGCGTTATGCGTTATGCGTTATGCGTTATGCGTTATGCGTTATGCGTTACGCGTTATGCGTTATGCGTTATGCGTTATGCGTTATGCGTTATGCGTTATGCGTTATGCGTTATGCGTTATGCGTTATGCGTTATGCGTTATGCGTTATGCGTTATGCGTGATGCGTTATGCGTTATGCGTTATGCGTTATGCGTTATGCGTTATGCGTTATGCGTTATGCGTTATGCCTTATGCGTTATGCGTTATGCGTTATGTGTTATGCGTTATGCGTAATGTGTTATGCGTTATTCGTTAAGCGTTATGCGTCATGCGCTATGCGATATGCGTTATGCGTTATGCGCGATGCGTTATGCGTTATGCGTTAAGCGTTATGCGTTATGCGTTATGCGTTATGCGTTATGCGTTATGCGTTATGCGTTATGCGTTATCCCTTATGCGTTATGCGTTATGCGTTATGCGTTATGCGTTATGCGTTATGCGTTATGCGATATGCGTTATGCGTTATGCGTTATGCGTTATGATTTATGCGTTATGCGTTATGCGTTATGCGTTATGCGTTATGCGATATGCGTTATGCGTTATGCGTTATGCGTTATCCGATATGCGATATGCGTTGTTCGTTATGCGTTATGCGTTATGCGTTATGCGTTATGCGTTATGCGTTATGCGTTACGCGTTATGCGTTATGCGTTATGCGTTATGCGTTATGCGTTATGCGTTATGCGTTATGTGTTATGCGTTATGCGTAATGTGTTATGCGTTATGCGTTATTCGTTAAGCGTTATGCGTCATGCGCTATGCGATATGCGTTATGCGTTATCGGCGATGCGTTATGCGTTATGCGTTATGCGTTATGCGTTATGAGTTATGCGTTATGCGTTATGCGTCATGCGTTATGCGTTATGCGTTATGCGTTATGCGTTAAGCGTTATGCGCGATGCGTTATGCGTTATGCGTTAAGCGTTATGCGTTATGCGTTATGCGTTATGCGTTATGCGTTAAGCGTTATGCGTCATGCGCTATGCGTTATGCGTCATGCGTCATGCGTTATGCGTTATGCGTTATGCGTTATGCGTTATGCGTTATGCGTTATGCGTTATGCGTTATGCGTTATGCGTTATGCGTTATGCGTTATGCGTTATGCGTTATGCGTTATGCGTTATGCGTTATGCGTTATGCGTTATGCGTTATGCGTTATGCGTTATGCGTTATGCGTTATGCGTTATGCGTTATGCGTTATGCGTTATGCGTTATGCGATATGCGTTATGCGTTATGCGTTATGCGTTATGCGTTATGCGTTATGCGTTATGCGTTATGCGTTATGCGTTATGCGTTATGCGTTATGCGTTATGCGTTATGCGTTATGCGTTATGCGTTATGCGTTATGCGTTATGCGTTATGCGTTATGCGTTATGCGTTATGCGTTATGCGTTATGCGTTATGCGATATGCGTTATGCGTTATGCGTTATGCGTTATGCGATATGCGTTGTTCGTTATGTATGCGTTATGCGTTATGCGTTATGCGTTATGCGTTACGCGTTATGCGTTATGCGTTATGCGTTATGCGTTATGCGTTATGTGTTATGCGTTATGCGTAATGTGTTATGCGTTATGCGTTATTCGTTAAGCGTTATGCGTCATGCGCTATGCGATATGCGTTATGCGTTATCGGCGATGCGTTATGCGTTATGCGTTATGCGTTATGCGTTATGAGTTATGCGTTATGCGTTATGCGTTATGCGTTATGCGTTATGCGTTATGCGTTATGCGTTATGCGTTATGCGTTATGCGTTATGCGTTATGCGTTATGCGTTATGCGTTATGCGTTATGCGTTATGCGTTATGCGTTATGCGTTATGCGTTATGCGTTATGCGTTATGCGTTATGCCTTATGCGTTATGCGTTATGCGTTATGTGTTATGCGTTATGCGTTATGCGTTATGCGTTATGCGTTATGCGTTATGCGTTATGCGTTATGCGTTATGCGTTATGCGTTATGCGTTATGCGATATGCGTTATGCGTTATGCGTTATGCGTTATGCGATATGCGATATGCGTTGTTCGTTATGCGTTATGCGTTATGCGTTATGCGTTATGCGTTATGCGTTATGCGTTATGCGTTATGCCTTATGCGTTATGCGTTATGCGTTATGCGTTATGCGTTATGCGTTATGCGTTATGCGATATGCGTTATGCGTTATGCGTTATGCGTTATGCGTTATGCGTTATGCGTTATGCGTTATGCGTTATGCGTTATGCGATATGCGTTATGCGTTATGCGTTATGCGTTATGCGATATGCGATATGCGTTGTTCGTTATGCGTTATGCGTTATGCGTTATGCGTTATGCGTTATGCGTTATGCGTTACGCGTTATGCGTTATGCGTTATGCGTTATGCGTTATGCGTTATGCGTTATGTGTTATGCGTTATGCGTAATGTGTTATGCGTTATGCGTTATTCGTTAAGCGTTATGCGTCATGCGCTATGCGATATGCGTTATGCGTTATCGGCGATGCGTTATGCGTTATGCGTTATGCGTTATGCGTTATGCGTTATGAGTTATGCGTTATGCGTTATGCGTCATGCGTTATGCGTTATGCGTTATGCGTTATGCGTTAAGCGTTATGCGCGATGCGTTATGCGTTATGCGTTAAGCGTTATGCGTTATGCGTTATGCGTTATGCGTTATGCGTTAAGCGTTATGCGTCATGCGCTATGCGTTATGCGTCATGCGTCATGCGTTATGCGTTATGCGTTATGCGTTATGCGTTATGCGTTATGCGATATGCGTTATGCGTTATGCGTTATGCGTTATGCGATATGCGTTGTTCGTTATGCGTTATGCGTTATGCGTTATGCGTTATGCGTTATGCGTTATGCGTTATGCGTTATGCGTTACGCGTTATGCGTTATGCGTTATGCGTTATGCGTTATGCGTTATGTGTTATGCGTTATGCGTAATGTGTTATGCGTTATGCGTTATTCGTTAAGCGTTATGCGTCATGCGCTATGCGATATGCGTTATGCGTTATCGGCGATGCGTTATGCGTTATGCGTTATGCGTTATGCGTTATGAGTTATGCGTTATGCGTTATGCGTTATGCGTTATGCGTTATGCGTTATGCGTTATGCGTTATGCGTTATGCGTTATGCGTTATGCGTTATGCGTTATGCGTTATGCGTTATGCGTTATGCGTTATGCGTTATGCGTTATGCGTTATGCGTTATGCGTTATGCGTTATGCGTTATGCCTTATGCGTTATGCGTTATGCGTTATGTGTTATGCGTTATGCGTTATGCGTTATGCGTTATGCGTTATGCGTTATGCGTTATGCGTTATGCGTTATGCGTTATGCGTTATGCGTTATGCGATATGCGTTATGCGTTATGCGTTATGCGTTATGCGATATGCGATATGCGTTGTTCGTTATGCGTTATGCGTTATGCGTTATGCGTTATGCGTTATGCGTTATGCGTTATGCGTTATGCCTTATGCGTTATGCGTTATGCGTTATGCGTTATGCGTTATGCGTTATGCGTTATGCGATATGCGTTATGCGTTATGCGTTATGCGTTATGCGTTATGCGTTATGCGTTATGCGTTATGCGTTATGCGTTATGCGATATGCGTTATGCGTTATGCGTTATGCGTTATGCGATATGCGATATGCGTTGTTCGTTATGCGTTATGCGTTATGCGTTATGCGTTATGCGTTATGCGTTATGCGTTACGCGTTATGCGTTATGCGTTATGCGTTATGCGTTATGCGTTATGCGTTATGTGTTATGCGTTATGCGTAATGTGTTATGCGTTATGCGTTATTCGTTAAGCGTTATGCGTCATGCGCTATGCGATATGCGTTATGCGTTATCGGCGATGCGTTATGCGTTATGCGTTATGCGTTATGCGTTATGCGTTATGAGTTATGCGTTATGCGTTATGCGTCATGCGTTATGCGTTATGCGTTATGCGTTATGCGTTAAGCGTTATGCGCGATGCGTTATGCGTTATGCGTTAAGCGTTATGCGTTATGCGTTATGCGTTATGCGTTATGCGTTAAGCGTTATGCGTCATGCGCTATGCGTTATGCGTCATGCGTCATGCGTTATGCGTTATGCGTTATGCGTTATGCGTTATGCGTTATGCGTTATGCGTTATGCGTTATGCGTTATGCGTTATGCGTTATGCGTTATGCGTTATGCGTTATGCGTTATGCGTTATGCGTTATGCGTTATGCGTTATGCGTTATGCGTTATGCGTTATGCGTTATGCGTTATGCGTTATGCGTTATGCGTTATGCGTTATGCGTTATGCGTTATGCGTTATGCGTTATGCGTTATGCGTTATGCGTTATGCGTTATGCGTTATGCGTTATGCGTTATGCGTTATGCGTTATGCGTTATGCGTTATGCGTTATGCGTTATGCGTTATGCGTTATGCGTTATGCGTTATGCGTTATGCGTTATGCGTTATGCGTTATGCGTTATGCGATATGCGTTGTTCGTTATGCGTTATGCGTTATGCGTTATGCGTTATGCGTTATGCGTTATGCGTTATGCGTTATGCGTTATGCGTTATGCGTTATGCGTTACGCGTTATGCGTTATGCGTTATGCGTTATGCGTTATGCGTTATGTGTTATGCGTTATGCGTAATGTGTTATGCGTTATGCGTTATTCGTTAAGCGTTATGCGTCATGCGCTATGCGATATGCGTTATGCGTTATCGGCGATGCGTTATGCGTTATGCGTTATGCGTTATGCGTTATGAGTTATGCGTTATGCGTTATGCGTTATGCGTTATGCGTTATGCGTTATGCGTTAAGCGTTATGCGCGATGCGTTATGCGTTATGCGTTAAGCGTTATGCGTTATGCGTTATGCGTTATGCGTTATGCGTTATGCCTTATGCGTTATGCGTTATGCGTTATGCGTTATGCGTTATGCGATATGCGTTATGCGTTATGCGTTATGCGTTATGCGTTATGCGTTATGCGTTATGCGTTATGCGTTATGCGTTATGCGTTATGCGTTATGCGTTATGCGATATGCGTTGTTCGTTATGCGTTATGCGTTATGCGTTATGCGTTATGCGTTATGCGTTATGCGTTATGCGTTATGCGTTATGCGTTATGCGTTATGCGTTATGCGTTATGCGTTATGCGTTATGGGTTATGCGTTATGCGTTATGCGTTATGCGTTATGCGTTATGCGTTATGCGTTATGCGTTATGCGTTATGCGTTATGCGTTATGCGTTATGCGTTATGCGTTATGCGTTATGCGTTATGCGTTATGCGTTATGCGTTATGCGTTATGCGTTATGCGTTATGCGTTATGCGTTATGCGTTATGCGTTATGCGTTATGCGTTATGCGTTATGCGTTATGCGTTATGCGTTATGCGTTATGCGTTATGCGTTATGCGTTATGCGTTATGCGTTATGCGTTATGCGTTATGCGTTATGCGATATGCGTTGTTCGTTATGCGTTATGCGTTATGCGTTATGCGTTATGCGTTATGCGTTATGCGTTATGCGTTATGCGTTATGCGTTATGCGTTATGCGTTATGCGTTATGCGTTATGCGTTATGGGTTATGCGTTATGCGTTATGCGTTATGCGTTATGCGTTATGCGTTATGCGTTATGCGTTATGCGTTATGCGTTATGCGTTATGCGTTATGCGTTATGCGTTATGCGTTATGCGTTATGCGTTATGCGTTATTCGTTAAGCGTTATGCGTCATGCGCTATGCGATATGCGTTATGCGTTATCGGCGATGCGTTATGCGTTATGCGTTATGCGTTATGCGTTATGAGTTATGCGTTATGCGTTATGCGTCATGCGTTATGCGTTATGCGTTATGCGTTATGCGTTAAGCGTTATGCGCGATGCGTTATGCGTTATGCGTTAAGCGTTATGCGTTATGCGTTATGCGTTATGCGTTATGCGTTATGCGTTATGCGTTAAGCGTTATGCGTCATGCGCTATGCGTTATGCGTCATGCGTCATGCGTTATGCGTTATGCGTTATGCGTTATGCGTTATGCGTTATGCGTTATGCGTTATGCGTTATGCGTTATGCGTTATGCGTTATGCGTTATGCGTTATGCGTTATGCGTTATGCGTTATGCGTTATGCGTTATGCGTTATGCGTTATGCGTTATGCGTTATGCGTTATGCGTTATGCGTTATGCGTTATGCGTTATGCGTTATGCGTTATGCGTTATGCGTTATGCGTTATGCGTTATGCGTTATGCGTTATGCGTTATGCGTTATGCGTTATGCGATATGCGTTATGCGTTATGCGTTATGCGTTATGCGTTATGCGTTATGCGTTATGCGTTATGCGTTATGCGTTATGCGTTATGCGTTATGCGTTATGCGTTATGCGTTATGCGTTATGCGTTATGCGTTATGCGTTATGCGTTATGCGTTATGCGTTATGCGTTATGCGTTATGCGTTATGCGTTATGCGTTATGCGTTATGCGTTATGCGATATGCGTTATGCGTTATGCGTTATGCGTTATGCGATATGCGTTGTTCGTTATGCGTTATGCGTTATGCGTTATGCGTTATGCGTTATGCGTTATGCATTATGCGTTACGCGTTATGCGTTATGCGTTATGCGTTATGCGTTATGCGTTATGCGTTATGCGTTATGCGTTATGCGTTATGCGTTATGCGTTATGCGTTATGCGTTATGCGTTATGCGTGATGCGTTATGCGTTATGCGTTATGCGTTATGCGTTATGCGTTATGCGTTATGCGTTATGCGTTATGCCTTATGCGTTATGCGTTATGCGTTATGTGTTATGCGTTATGCGTAATGTGTTATGCGTTATTCGTTAAGCGTTATGCGTCATGCGCTATGCGATATGCGTTATGCGTTATGCGCGATGCGTTATGCGTTATGCGTTAAGCGTTATGCGTTATGCGTTATGCGTTATGCGTTATGCGTTATGCGTTATGCGTTATCCCTTATGCGTTATGCGTTATGCGTTATGCGTTATGCGTTATGCGTTATGCGTTATGCGATATGCGTTATGCGTTATGCGTTATGCGTTATGATTTATGCGTTATGCGTTATGCGTTATGCGTTATGCGTTATGCGATATGCGTTATGCGTTATGCGTTATGCGTTATCCGATATGCGATATGCGTTGTTCGTTATGCGTTATGCGTTATGCGTTATGCGTTATGCGTTATGCGTTATGCGTTACGCGTTATGCGTTATGCGTTATGCGTTATGCGTTATGCGTTATGCGTTATGCGTTATGTGTTATGCGTTATGCGTAATGTGTTATGCGTTATGCGTTATTCGTTAAGCGTTATGCGTCATGCGCTATGCGATATGCGTTATGCGTTATCGGCGATGCGTTATGCGTTATGCGTTATGCGTTATGCGTTATGAGTTATGCGTTATGCGTTATGCGTCATGCGTTATGCGTTATGCGTTATGCGTTATGCGTTAAGCGTTATGCGCGATGCGTTATGCGTTATGCGTTAAGCGTTATGCGTTATGCGTTATGCGTTATGCGTTATGCGTTAAGCGTTATGCGTCATGCGCTATGCGTTATGCGTCATGCGTCATGCGTTATGCGTTATGCGTTATGCGTTATGCGTTATGCGTTATGCGTTATGCGTTATGCGTTATGCGTTATGCGTTATGCGTTATGCGTTATGCGTTATGCGTTATGCGTTATGCGTTATGCGTTATGCGTTATGCGTTATGCGTTATGCGTTATGCGTTATGCGTTATGCGATATGCGTTATGCGTTATGCGTTATGCGTTATGCGTTATGCGTTATGCGTTATGCGTTATGCGTTATGCGTTATGCGTTATGCGTTATGCGTTATGCGTTATGCGTTATGCGTTATGCGTTATGCGTTATGCGTTATGCGTTATGCGTTATGCGTTATGCGTTATGCGTTATGCGTTATGCGTTATGCGTTATGCGTTATGCGTTATGCGTTATGCGTTATGCGTTATGCGTTATGCGTTATGCGTTATGCGTTATGCGTTATGCGTTATGCGTTATGCGTTATGCGTTATGCGTTATGCGATATGCGTTATGCGTTATGCGTTATGCGTTATGCGATATGCGTTGTTCGTTATGCGTTATGCGTTATGCGTTATGCGTTATGCGTTATGCGTTATGCGTTATGCGTTATGCGTTACGCGTTATGCGTTATGCGTTATGCGTTATGCGTTATGCGTTATGTGTTATGCGTTATGCGTAATGTGTTATGCGTTATGCGTTATTCGTTAAGCGTTATGCGTCATGCGCTATGCGATATGCGTTATGCGTTATCGGCGATGCGTTATGCGTTATGCGTTATGCGTTATGCGTTATGAGTTATGCGTTATGCGTTATGCGTTATGCGTTATGCGTTATGCGTTATGCGTTATGCGTTATGCGTTATGCGTTATGCGTTATGCGTTATGCGATATGCGTTATGCGTTATGCGTTATGCGTTATGCGTTATGCGTTATGCGTTATGCGTTATGCGTTATGCGTTATGCGTTATGCGTTATGCGTTATGCGTTATGCGTTATGCGTTATGCGATATGCGTTATGCGTTATGCGTTATGCGTTATGCGTTATGCGTTATGCGTTATGCGTTATGCGTTATGCGTTATGCGTTATGCGTTATGCGTTATGCGTTATGCGTTATGCGTTACGCGTTATGCGTTATGCGTTATGCGTTATGCGTTATGCGTTATGCGTTATGTGTTATGCGTTATGCGTAATGTGTTATGCGTTATGCGTTATTCGTTAAGCGTTATGCGTCATGCGCTATGCGATATGCGTTATGCGTTATCGGCGATGCGTTATGCGTTATGCGTTATGCGTTATGCGTTATGAGTTATGCGTTATGCGTTATGCGTCATGCGTTATGCGTTATGCGTTATGCGTTATGCGTTATGCGTTATGCGTTATGCGTTATGCGTTATGCGTTATGCGTTATGCGTTATGCGTTATGCGTTATGCGTTATGCGTTATGCGTTATGCGTTATGCGTTATGCGTTATGCGTTATGCGTTATGCGTTATGCGTTATGCGTTATGCGTTATGCGTTATGCGTTATGCGTTATGCGTTATGCGTTATGCGTTATGCGTTATGCGTTATGCGTTATGCGTTATGCGTTATGCGATATGCGTTATGCGTTATGCGTTATGCGTTATGCGTTATGCGTTATGCGTTATGCGTTATGCGTTATGCGTTATGCGTTATGCGTTATGCGTTATGCGTTATGCGTTATGCGTTATGCGTTATGCGTTATGCGTTATGCGTTATGCGTTATGCGTTATGCGTTATGCGTTATGCGTTATGCGTTATGCGTTATGCGTTATGCGTTATGCGTTATGCGTTATGCGTTATGCGTTATGCGTTATGCGTTATGCGTTATGCGTTATGCGTTATGCGATATGCGTTATGCGTTATGCGTTATGCGTTATGCGATATGCGTTGTTCGTTATGCGTTATGCGTTATGCGTTATGCGTTATGCGTTATGCGTTATGCGTTATGCGTTATGCGTTATGCGTTATGCGTTACGCGTTATGCGTTATGCGTTATGCGTTATGCGTTATGCGTTATGCGTTATGTGTTATGCGTTATGCGTAATGTGTTATGCGTTATGCGTTATTCGTTAAGCGTTATGCGTCATGCGCTATGCGATATGCGTTATGCGTTATCGGCGATGCGTTATGCGTTATGCGTTATGCGTTATGCGTTATGAGTTATGCGTTATGCGTTATGCGTCATGCGTTATGCGTTATGCGTTATGCGTTATGCGTTATGCGTTATGCGTTATGCGTTATGCGTTATGCGTTATGCGTTATGCGTTATGCGTTATGCGTTATGCGTTATGCGTTATGCGTTATGCGTTATGCGTTATGCGTTATGCGTTATGCGTTATGCGTTATGCGTTATGCGTTATGCGTTATGCGTTATGCGATATGCGTTATGCGTTATGCGTTATGCGTTATGCGTTATGCGTTACGCGTTATGCGTTATGCGTTATGCGTTATGCGTTATGCGTTATGCGTTATGCGTTATGTGTTATGCGTTATGCGTAATGTGTTATGCGTTATGCGTTATTCGTTAAGCGTTATGCGTCATGCGCTATGCGATATGCGTTATGCGTTATCGGCGATGCGTTATGCGTTATGCGTTATGCGTTATGCGTTATGAGTTATGCGTTATGCGTTATGCGTCATGCGTTATGCGTTATGCGTTATGCGTTATGCGTTAAGCGTTATGCGCGATGCGTTATGCGTTATGCGTTAAGCGTTATGCGTTATGCGTTATGCGTTATGCGTTATGCGTTATGCGTTATGCGTTATGCGTTAAGCGTTATGCGTCATGCGCTATGCGTTATGCGTCATGCGTCATGCGTTATGCGTTATGCGTTATGCGTTATGCGTTATGCGTTATGCGTTATGCGTTATGCGTTATGCGTTATGCGTTATGCGTTATGCGTTATGCGTTATGCGTTATGCGTTATGCGTTATGCGTTATGCGTTATGCGTTATGCGTTATGCGTTATGCGTTATGCGTTATGCGTTATGCGTTATGCGTTATGCGTTATGCGTTATGCGTTATGCGTTATGCGTTATGCGTTATGCGTTATGCGTTATGCGTTATGCGTTATGCGTTATGCGTTATGCGTTATGCGTTATGCGTTATGCGATATGCGTTATGCGTTATGCGTTATGCGTTATGCGTTATGCGTTATGCGTTATGCGTTATGCGTTATGCGTTATGCGTTATGCGTTATGCGTTATGCGTTATGCGTTATGCGTTATGCGTTATGCGTTATGCGTTATGCGTTATGCGTTATGCGTTATGCGTTATGCGTTATGCGTTATGCGTTATGCGTTACGCGTTATGCGTTATGCGTTATGCGTTATGCGTTATGCGTTATGCGTTATGCGTTATGTGTTATGCGTTATGCGTAATGTGTTATGCGTTATGCGTTATTCGTTAAGCGTTATGCGTCATGCGCTATGCGATATGCGTTATGCGTTATCGGCGATGCGTTATGCGTTATGCGTTATGCGTTATGCGTTATGAGTTATGCGTTATGCGTTATTCGTTATGCGTTATGCGTTATGCGTTATGCGTTATGCGTTAAGCGTTATGCGCGATGCGTTATGCGTTATGCGTTAAGCGTTATGCGTTATGCGTTATGCGTTATGCGTTATGCGTTATGCCTTATGCGTTATGCGTTATGCGTTATGCGTTATGCGTTATGCGATATGCGTTATGCGTTATGCGTTATGCGTTATGCGTTATGCGTTATGCGTTATGCGTTATGCGTTATGCGTTATGCGTTATGCGTTATGCGTTATGCGTTTTGCGTTATGCGTTATGCGTTATGCGTTATGCGATATGCGTTGTTCGTTATGCGTTATGCGTTATGCGTTATGCGTTATGCGTTATGCGTTATGCGTTATGCGTTATGCGTTATGCGTTATGCGTTATGCGTTATGCGTTATGCGTTATGCGTTATGCGTTATGCGTTATGCGTTATGCGTTATGCGTTATGCGTTATGCGTTATGCGTTATGCGTTATGCGTTATGCCTTATGCGTTATGCGTTATGCGTTATGTGTTATGCGTTATGCGTTATGCGTTATGCGTTATGCGTTATGCGTTATGCGTTATGCGTTATGCGTTATGCGTTATGCGTTATGCGATATGCGTTATGCGTTATGCGTTATGCGTTATGCGATATGCGATATGCGTTGTTCGTTATGCGTTATGCGTTATGCGTTATGCGTTATGCGTTATGCGTTATGCGTTATGCGTTATGCCTTATGCGTTATGCGTTATGCGTTATGCGTTATGCGTTATGCGTTATGCGTTATGCGATATGCGTTATGCGTTATGCGTTATGCGTTATGCGTTATGCGTTATGCGTTATGCGTTATGCGTTATGCGTTATGCGATATGCGTTATGCGTTATGCGTTATGCGTTATGCGATATGCGATATGCGTTGTTCGTTATGCGTTATGCGTTATGCGTTATGCGTTATGCGTTATGCGTTATGCGTTACGCGTTATGCGTTATGCGTTATGCGTTATGCGTTATGCGTTATGCGTTATGTGTTATGCGTTATGCGTAATGTGTTATGCGTTATGCGTTATTCGTTAAGCGTTATGCGTCATGCGCTATGCGATATGCGTTATGCGTTATCGGCGATGCGTTATGCGTTATGCGTTATGCGTTATGCGTTATGCGTTATGAGTTATGCGTTATGCGTTATGCGTCATGCGTTATGCGTTATGCGTTATGCGTTATGCGTTAAGCGTTATGCGCGATGCGTTATGCGTTATGCGTTAAGCGTTATGCGTTATGCGTTATGCGTTATGCGTTATGCGTTATGCGTTAAGCGTTATGCGTCATGCGCTATGCGTTATGCGTCATGCGTCATGCGTTATGCGTTATGCGTTATGCGTTATGCGTTATGCGTTATGCGTTATGCGTTATGCGTTATGCGTTATGCGTTATGCGTTATGCGTTATGCGTTATGCGTTATGCGTTATGCGTTATGCGTTATGCGTTATGCGTTATGCGTTATGCGTTATGCGTTATGCGATATGCGTTGTTCGTTATGCGTTATGCGTTATGCGTTATGCGTTATGCGTTATGCGTTATGCGTTATGCGTTATGCGTTATGCGTTATGCGTTATGCGTTATGCGTTACGCGTTATGCGTTATGCGTTATGCGTTATGCGTTATGCGTTATGTGTTATGCGTTATGCGTAATGTGTTATGCGTTATGCGTTATTCGTTAAGCGTTATGCGTCATGCGCTATGCGATATGCGTTATGCGTTATCGGCGATGCGTTATGCGTTATGCGTTATGCGTTATGCGTTATGCGTTATGAGTTATGCGTTATGCGTTATGCGTTATGCGTTATGCGTTATGCGTTATGCGTTAAGCGTTATGCGCGATGCGTTATGCGTTATGCGTTAAGCGTTATGCGTTATGCGTTATGCGTTATGCGTTATGCGTTATGCCTTATGCGTTATGCGTTATGCGTTATGCGTTATGCGTTATGCGATATGCGTTATGCGTTATGCGTTATGCGTTATGCGTTATGCGTTATGCGTTATGCGTTATGCGTTATGCGTTATGCGTTATGCGTTATGCGTTATGCGATATGCGTTGTTCGTTATGCGTTATGCGTTATGCGTTATGCGTTATGCGTTATGCGTTATGCGTTATGCGTTATGCGTTATGCGTTATGCGTTATGCGTTATGCGTTATGCGTTATGCGTTATGGGTTATGCGTTATGCGTTATGCGTTATGCGTTATGCGTTATGCGTTATGCGTTATGCGTTATGCGTTATGCGTTATGCGTTATGCGTTATGCGTTATGCGTTATGCGTTATGCGTTATGCGTTATGCGTTATGCGTTATGCGTTATGCGTTATGCGTTATGCGTTATGCGTTATGCGTTATGCGTTATGCGTTATGCGTTATGCGTTATGCGTTATGGGTTATGCGTTATGCGTTATGCGTTATGCGTTATGCGTTATGCGTTATGCGTTATGCGTTACGCGTTATGCGTTATGCGTTATGCGTTATGCGTTATGCGTTATGCGTTATGTGTTATGCGTTATGCGTAATGTGTTATGCGTTATGCGTTATTCGTTAAGCGTTATGCGTCATGCGCTATGCGATATGCGTTATGCGTTATCGGCGATGCGTTATGCGTTATGCGTTATGCGTTATGCGTTATGAGTTATGCGTTATGCGTTATGCGTCATGCGTTATGCGTTATGCGTTATGCGTTATGCGTTAAGCGTTATGCGCGATGCGTTATGCGTTATGCGTTAAGCGTTATGCGTTATGCGTTATGCGTTATGCGTTATGCGTTATGCGTTATGCGTTATGCGTTAAGCGTTATGCGTCATGCGCTATGCGTTATGCGTCATGCGTCATGCGTTATGCGTTATGCGTTATGCGTTATGCGTTATGCGTTATGCGTTATGCGTTATGCGTTATGCGTTATGCGTTATGCGTTATGCGTTATGCGTTATGCGTTATGCGTTACGCGTTATGCGTTATGCGTTATGCGTTATGCGTTATGCGTTATGCGTTATGTGTTATGCGTTATGCGTAATGTGTTATGCGTTATGCGTTATTCGTTAAGCGTTATGCGTCATGCGCTATGCGATATGCGTTATGCGTTATCGGCGATGCGTTATGCGTTATGCGTTATGCGTTATGCGTTATGAGATATGCGTTATGCGTTATGCGTCATGCGTTATGCGTTATGCGTTATGCGTTATGCGTTAAGCGTTATGCGCGATGCGTTATGCGTTATGCGTTAAGCGTTATGCGTTATGCGTTATGCGTTATGCGTTATGCGTTATGCGTTATGCGTTAAGCGTTATGCGTCATGCGCTATGCGTTATGCGTCATGCGTCATGCGTTATGCGTTATGCGTTATGCGTTATGCGTTATGCGTTATGCGTTATGCGTTATGCGTTATGCGTTATGCGTTATGCGTTATGCGTTATGCGTTATGCGTTATGCGTTATGCGTTATGCGTTATGCGTTATGCGTTATGCGTTATGCGTTATGCGTTATGCGTTATGCGTTATGCGTTATGCGTTATGCGTTATGCGTTATGCGTTATGCGTTATGCGTTATGCGTTATGCGTTATGCGTTATGCGTTATGCGTTATGCGTTATGCGTTATGCGTTATGCGTTATGCGTTATGCGTTATGCGTTATGCGTTATGCGTTATGCGTTATGCGTTATGCGTTATGCGTTATGCGTTATGCGTTATGCGTTATGCGTTATGCGTTATGCGTTATGCGTTATGCGTTATGCGTTATGCGTTATGCGTTATGCGTTATGCGTTATGCGTTATGCGTTATGCGTTATGCGTTATGCGTTATGCGTTATGCGTTATGCGTTATGCGATATGCGTTATGCGTTATGCGTTATGCGTTATGCGATATGCGTTGTTCGTTATGCGTTATGCGTTATGCGTTATGCGTTATGCGTTATGCGTTATGCGTTATGCGTTACGCGTTATGCGTTATGCGTTATGCGTTATGCGTTATGCGTTATGCGTTATGCGTTATGCGTTATGCGTTATGCGTTATGCGTTATGCGTTATGCGTTATGCGTTATGCGTTATGCGTGATGCGTTATGCGTTATGCGTTATGCGTTATGCGTTATGCGTTATGCGTTATGCGTTATGCGTTATGCGTTATGCCTTATGCGTTATGCGTTATGCGTTATGTGTTATGCGTTATGCGTAATGTGTTATGCGTTATTCGTTAAGCGTTATGCGTCATGCGCTATGCGATATGCGTTATGCGTTATGCGCGATGCGTTATGCGTTATGCGTTAAGCGTTATGCGTTATGCGTTATGCGTTATGCGTTATGCGTTATGCGTTATGCGTTATCCCTTATGCGTTATGCGTTATGCGTTATGCGTTATGCGTTATGCGTTATGCGTTATGCGATATGCGTTATGCGTTATGCGTTATGCGTTATGATTTATGCGTTATGCGTTATGCGTTATGCGTTATGCGTTATGCGATATGCGTTATGCGTTATGCGTTATGCGTTATCCGATATGCGATATGCGTTGTTCGTTATGCGTTATGCGTTATGCGTTATGCGTTATGCGTTATGCGTTATGCGTTACGCGTTATGCGTTATGCGTTATGCGTTATGCGTTATGCGTTATGCGTTATGCGTTATGTGTTATGCGTTATGCGTAATGTGTTATGCGTTATGCGTTATTCGTTAAGCGTTATGCGTCATGCGCTATGCGATATGCGTTATGCGTTATCGGCGATGCGTTATGCGTTATGCGTTATGCGTTATGCGTTATGAGTTATGCGTTATGCGTTATGCGTCATGCGTTATGCGTTATGCGTTATGCGTTATGCGTTAAGCGTTATGCGCGATGCGTTATGCGTTATGCGTTAAGCGTTATGCGTTATGCGTTATGCGTTATGCGTTATGCGTTAAGCGTTATGCGTCATGCGCTATGCGTTATGCGTCATGCGTCATGCGTTATGCGTTATGCGTTATGCGTTATGCGTTATGCGTTATGCGTTATGCGTTATGCGTTATGCGTTATGCGTTATGCGTTATGCGTTATGCGTTATGCGTTATGCGTTATGCGTTATGCGTTATGCGTTATGCGTTATGCGTTATGCGTTATGCGTTATGCGTTATGCGTTATGCGTTATGCGTTATGCGTTATGCGATATGCGTTATGCGTTATGCGTTATGCGTTATGCGTTATGCGTTATGCGTTATGCGTTATGCGTTATGCGTAATGTGTTATGCGTTATGCGTTATTCGTTAAGCGTTATGCGTCATGCGCTATGCGATATGCGTTATGCGTTATCGGCGATGCGTTATGCGTTATGCGTTATGCGTTATGCGTTATGAGTTATGCGTTATGCGTTATGCGTTATGCGTTATGCGTTATGCGTTATGCGTTATGCGTTATGCGTTATGCGTTATGCGTTATGCGTTATGCGTTATGCGTTATGCGTTATGCGTTATGCGTTATGCGTTATGCGTTATGCGTTATGCGTTATGCGTTATGCGTTATGCCTTATGCGTTATGCGTTATGCGTTATGTGTTATGCGTTATGCGTTATGCGTTATGCGTTATGCGTTATGCGTTATGCGTTATGCGTTATGCGTTATGCGTTATGCGTTATGCGATATGCGTTATGCGTTATGCGTTATGCGTTATGCGATATGCGATATGCGTTGTTCGTTATGCGTTATGCGTTATGCGTTATGCGTTATGCGTTATGCGTTATGCGTTATGCGTTATGCCTTATGCGTTATGCGTTATGCGTTATGCGTTATGCGTTATGCGTTATGCGTTATGCGATATGCGTTATGCGTTATGCGTTATGCGTTATGCGTTATGCGTTATGCGTTATGCGTTATGCGTTATGCGTTATGCGATATGCGTTATGCGTTATGCGTTATGCGTTATGCGTTATGCGATATGCGATATGCGTTGTTCGTTATGCGTTATGCGTTATGCGTTATGCGTTATGCGTTATGCGTTATGCGTTACGCGTTATGCGTTATGCGTTATGCGTTATGCGTTATGCGTTATGCGTTATGTGTTATGCGTTATGCGTAATGTGTTATGCGTTATGCGTTATTCGTTAAGCGTTATGCGTCATGCGCTATGCGATATGCGTTATGCGTTATCGGCGATGCGTTATGCGTTATGCGTTATGCGTTATGCGTTATGCGTTATGAGTTATGCGTTATGCGTTATGCGTCATGCGTTATGCGTTATGCGTTATGCGTTATGCGTTAAGCGTTATGCGCGATGCGTTATGCGTTATGCGTTAAGCGTTATGCGTTATGCGTTATGCGTTATGCGTTATGCGTTAAGCGTTATGCGTCATGCGCTATGCGTTATGCGTCATGCGTCATGCGTTATGCGTTATGCGTTATGCGTTATGCGTTATGCGTTATGCGTTATGCGTTATGCGTTATGCGTTATGCGTTATGCGTTATGCGTTATGCGTTATGCGTTATGCGTTATGCGTTATGCGTTATGCGTTATGCGTTATGCGTTATGCGTTATGCGTTATGCGTTATGCGTTATGCGTTATGCGTTATGCGTTATGCGTTATGCGTTATGCGTTATGCGTTATGCGTTATGCGTTATGCGTTATGCGTTATGCGTTATGCGTTATGCGTTATGCGTTATGCGTTATGCGTTATGCGTTATGCGTTATGCGTTATGCGTTATGCGTTATGCGATATGCGTTGTTCGTTATGCGTTATGCGTTATGCGTTATGCGTTATGCGTTATGCGTTATGCGTTATGCGTTATGCGTTATGCGTTATGCGTTATGCGTTATGCGTTACGCGTTATGCGTTATGCGTTATGCGTTATGCGTTATGCGTTATGTGTTATGCGTTATGCGTAATGTGTTATGCGTTATGCGTTATTCGTTAAGCGTTATGCGTCATGCGCTATGCGATATGCGTTATGCGTTATCGGCGATGCGTTATGCGTTATGCGTTATGCGTTATGCGTTATGAGTTATGCGTTATGCGTTATGCGTTATGCGTTATGCGTTATGCGTTATGCGTTAAGCGTTATGCGCGATGCGTTATGCGTTATGCGTTAAGCGTTATGCGTTATGCGTTATGCGTTATGCGTTATGCGTTATGCCTTATGCGTTATGCGTTATGCGTTATGCGTTATGCGTTATGCGATATGCGTTATGCGTTATGCGTTATGCGTTATGCGTTATGCGTTATGCGTTATGCGTTATGCGTTATGCGTTATGCGTTATGCGTTATGCGTTATGCGATATGCGTTGTTCGTTATGCGTTATGCGTTATGCGTTATGCGTTATGCGTTATGCGTTATGCGTTATGCGTTATGCGTTATGCGTTATGCGTTATGCGTTATGCGTTATGCGTTATGCGTTATGGGTTATGCGTTATGCGTTATGCGTTATGCGTTATGCGTTATGCGTTATGCGTTATGCGTTATGCGTTATGCGTTATGCGTTATGCGTTATGCGTTATGCGTTATGCGTTATGCGTTATGCGTTATGCGTTATGCGTTATGCGTTATGCGTTATGCGTTATGCGTTATGCGTTATGCGTTATGCGTTATGCGTTATGCGTTATGCGTTATGCGTTATGCGTTATGCGTTATGGGTTATGCGTTATGCGTTATGCGTTATGCGTTATGCGTTATGCGTTATGCGTTATGCGTTACGCGTTATGCGTTATGCGTTATGCGTTATGCGTTATGCGTTATGCGTTATGTGTTATGCGTTATGCGTAATGTGTTATGCGTTATGCGTTATTCGTTAAGCGTTATGCGTCATGCGCTATGCGATATGCGTTATGCGTTATCGGCGATGCGTTATGCGTTATGCGTTATGCGTTATGCGTTATGAGTTATGCGTTATGCGTTATGCGTCATGCGTTATGCGTTATGCGTTATGCGTTATGCGTTAAGCGTTATGCGCGATGCGTTATGCGTTATGCGTTAAGCGTTATGCGTTATGCGTTATGCGTTATGCGTTATGCGTTATGCGTTATGCGTTAAGCGTTATGCGTCATGCGCTATGCGTTATGCGTCATGCGTCATGCGTTATGCGTTATGCGTTATGCGTTATGCGTTATGCGTTATGCGTTATGCGTTATGCGTTATGCGTTATGCGTTATGCGTTATGCGTTATGCGTTATGCGTTACGCGTTATGCGTTATGCGTTATGCGTTATGCGTTATGCGTTATGCGTTATGTGTTATGCGTTATGCGTAATGTGTTATGCGTTATGCGTTATTCGTTAAGCGTTATGCGTCATGCGCTATGCGATATGCGTTATGCGTTATCGGCGATGCGTTATGCGTTATGCGTTATGCGTTATGCGTTATGAGTTATGCGTTATGCGTTATGCGTCATGCGTTATGCGTTATGCGTTATGCGTTATGCGTTAAGCGTTATGCGCGATGCGTTATGCGTTATGCGTTAAGCGTTATGCGTTATGCGTTATGCGTTATGCGTTATGCGTTATGCGTTATGCGTTAAGCGTTATGCGTCATGCGCTATGCGTTATGCGTCATGCGTCATGCGTTATGCGTTATGCGTTATGCGTTATGCGTTATGCGTTATGCGTTATGCGTTATGCGTTATGCGTTATGCGTTATGCGTTATGCGTTATGCGTTATGCGTTATGCGTTATGCGTTATGCGTTATGCGTTATGCGTTATGCGTTATGCGTTATGCGTTATGCGTTATGCGTTATGCGTTATGCGTTATGCGTTATGCGTTATGCGTTATGCGTTATGCGTTATGCGTTATGCGTTATGCGTTATGCGTTATGCGTTATGCGTTATGCGTTATGCGTTATGCGTTATGCGATATGCGTTATGCGTTATGCGTTATGCGTTATGCGTTATGCGTTATGCGTTATGCGTTATGCGTTATGCGTTATGCGTTATGCGTTGTTCGTTATGCGTTATGCGTTATGCGTTATGCGTTATGCGTTATGCGTTATGCGTTATGCGTTACGCGTTATGCGTTATGCGTTATGCGTTATGCGTTATGCGTTATGCGTTATGCGTTATGCGTTATGCGTTATGCGTTATGCGTTATGCGTTATGCGTTATGCGTTATGCGTGATGCGTTATGCGTTATGCGTTATGCGTTATGCGTTATGCGTTATGCGTTATGCGTTATGCGTTATGCCTTATGCGTTATGCGTTATGCGTTATGTGTTATGCGTTATGCGTAATGTGTTATGCGTTATTCGTTAAGCGTTATGCGTCATGCGCTATGCGATATGCGTTATGCGTTATGCGCGATGCGTTATGCGTTATGCGTTAAGCGTTATGCGTTATGCGTTATGCGTTATGCGTTATGCGTTATGCGTTATGCGTTATCCCTTATGCGTTATGCGTTATGCGTTATGCGTTATGCGTTATGCGTTATGCGTTATGCGATATGCGTTATGCGTTATGCGTTATGCGTTATGATTTATGCGTTATGCGTTATGCGTTATGCGTTATGCGTTATGCGATATGCGTTATGCGTTATGCGTTATGCGTTATCCGATATGCGATATGCGTTGTTCGTTATGCGTTATGCGTTATGCGTTATGCGTTATGCGTTATGCGTTATGCGTTACGCGTTATGCGTTATGCGTTATGCGTTATGCGTTATGCGTTATGCGTTATGCGTTATGTGTTATGCGTTATGCGTAATGTGTTATGCGTTATGCGTTATTCGTTAAGCGTTATGCGTCATGCGCTATGCGATATGCGTTATGCGTTATCGGCGATGCGTTATGCGTTATGCGTTATGCGTTATGCGTTATGAGTTATGCGTTATGCGTTATGCGTCATGCGTTATGCGTTATGCGTTATGCGTTATGCGTTAAGCGTTATGCGCGATGCGTTATGCGTTATGCGTTAAGCGTTATGCGTTATGCGTTATGCGTTATGCGTTATGCGTTAAGCGTTATGCGTCATGCGCTATGCGTTATGCGTCATGCGTCATGCGTTATGCGTTATGCGTTATGCGTTATGCGTTATGCGTTATGCGTTATGCGTTATGCGTTATGCGTTATGCGTTATGCGTTATGCGTTATGCGTTATGCGTTATGCGTTATGCGTTATGCGTTATGCGTTATGCGTTATGCGTTATGCGTTATGCGTTATGCGTTATGCGTTATGCGTTATGCGTTATGCGTTATGCGTTATGCGTTATGCGTTATGCGATATGCGTTATGCGTTATGCGTTATGCGTTATGCGTTATGCGTTATGCGTTATGCGTTATGCGTTATGCGTTATGCGTTATGCGTTATGCGTTATGCGTTATGCGTTATGCGTTATGCGTTATGCGTTATGCGTTATGCGTTATGCGTTATGCGTTATGCGTTATGCGTTATGCGTTATGCGTTATGCGTTATGCGTTATGCGTTATGCGTTATGCGATATGCGTTATGCGTTATGCGTTATGCGTTATGCGATATGCGTTGTTCGTTATGCGTTATGCGTTATGCGTTATGCGTTATGCGTTATGCGTTATGCGTTATGCGTTATGCGTTACGCGTTATGCGTTATGCGTTATGCGTTATGCGTTATGCGTTATGTGTTATGCGTTATGCGTAATGTGTTATGCGTTATGCGTTATTCGTTAAGCGTTATGCGTCATGCGCTATGCGATATGCGTTATGCGTTATCGGCGATGCGTTATGCGTTATGCGTTATGCGTTATGCGTTATGAGTTATGCGTTATGCGTTATGCGTTATGCGTTATGCGTTATGCGTTATGCGTTATGCGTTATGCCTTATGCGTTATGCGTTATGCGTTATGCGTTATGCGTTATGCGATATGCGTTATGCGTAATGCGTTATGCGTTATGCGTTATGCGTTATGCGTTATGCGTTATGCGTTATGCGTTATGCGTTATGCGTTATGCGATATGCGTTGTTCGTTATGCGTTATGCGTTATGCGTTATGCGTTATGCGTTATGCGTTATGCGTTATGCGTTATGCGTTATGCGTTATGCGTTATGCGTTATGCGTTATGCGTTATGCGTTATGCGTTATGCGTTATGCGTTATGCGTTATGGGTTATGCGTTATGCGTTATGCGTTATGCGTTATGCGTTATGCGTTATGCGTTATGCGTTATGCGTTATGCGTTATGCGTTATGCGTTATGCGTTATGCGTTATGCGTTATGCGTTATGCGTTATGCGTTATGCGTTATGCGTTATGGGTTATGCGTTATGCGTTATGCGTTATGCGTTATGCGTTATGCGTTATGCGTTATGCGTCATGCGCTATGCGTTATGCGTTATGCGTTATGCGTTATGCGTTATGCGTTATGCGTTATGCGTTATGCGTTATGCGATATGCGTTATGCGTTATGCGTTATGCGTTATGCGATATGCGTTGTTCGTTATGCGTTATGCGTTATGCGTTATGCGTTATGCGTTATGCGTTATGCGTTATGCGTTATGCGTTACGCGTTATGCGTTATGCGTTATGCGTTATGCGTTATGCGTTATGTGTTATGCGTTATGCGTAATGTGTTATGCGTTATGCGTTATTCGTTAAGCGTTATGCGTCATGCGCTATGCGATATGCGTTATGCGTTATCGGCGATGCGTTATGCGTTATGCGTTATGCGTTATGCGTTATGAGTTATGCGTTATGCGTTATGCGTCATGCGTTATGCGTTATGCGTTATGCGTTATGCGTTATGCGTTAAGCGTTATGCGCGATGCGTTATGCGTTATGCGTTAAGCGTTATGCGTTATGCGTTATGCGTTATGCGTTATGCGTTATGCGTTATGCGTTATGCGTTATGCGTTATGCGTTATGCGTTATGCGATATGCGTTGTTCGTTATGCGTTATGCGTTATGCGTTATGCGTTATGCGTTATGCGTTATGCGTTATGCGTTATGCGTTATGCTTTATGCGTTATGCGTTATGCGTTATGCGTTATGGGTTATGCGTTATGCGTTATGCGTTATGCGTTATGCGTTATGCGTTATGCGTTATGCGTTATGCGTTATGCGTTATGCGTTATGCGTTATGCGTTATGCGTTATGCGTTATGCGTTATGCGTTATGCGTTATGCGTTATGCGTTATGCGTTATGCGTTATGCGTTATGCGTTATGCGTTATGCGTTATGCGTTATGCGTTATGGGTTATGCGTTATGCGTTATGCGTTATGCGTTATGCGTTATGCGTTATGCGTTATGCGTTATGCGTTATGCGTTATGCGTTATGCGTTATGCGTTATGCGTTATGCGTTATGCGTTATGCGTTATGCGTTATGCGTTATGCGTTATGCGTTATGCGTTATGCGTTATGCGTTATGCGTTATGCGTTATGCGTTATGCGTTATGCGTTATGCGTTATGCGTTATGCGTTATGCGTTATGCGTTATGCGTTATGCGTTATGCGTTATGCGTTATGCGTTATGCGTTATGCGTTATGCGTTATGCGTTATGCGTTATGCGATATGCGTTATGCGTTATGCGTTATGCGTTATACGTTATGCGTTATGCGTTATGCGTTATGCGTTATGCGTTATGCGTTATGCATTATGCGTTATGCGTTATGCGTTATGCGATATGCGTTATGCGTTATGCGTTATGCGTTATGCGATATGCGTTGTTCGTTATGCGTTATGCGTTATGCGTTATGCGTTATGCGTTATGCGTTATGCGTTATGCGTTATGCGTTATGCGTTATGCGTTATGCGTTATGCGTTATGCGTTATGCGTTATGAGTTATGCGTTATGCGTCATGCGTCATGCGTTATGCGTTATGCGTTATGCGTTATGCGTTATGCGTTATGCGTTATGCGTTATGCGTTATGCGTTATGCGTTATGCGTTATGCGTTATGCGTTATGCGTTATGCGTTATGCGTTATGCGTTATGCGTTATGCGTTATGCGTTATGCGTTATGCGTTATGCGTTATGCGTTATGCGTTATGCGTTATGCGTTATGCGTTATGCGTTATGCGTTATGCGTTATGCGTTATGCGTTATGCCTTATGCGTTATGCGTTATGCGTTATGCGTTATGCGTTATGCGTTATGCGTTATGCGTTATGCGATATGCGTTATGCGTTATGCGTTATGCGTTATGCGTTATGCGTTATGCGTTATGCGTTATGCGTTATGCGTTATGCGTTATGCGTTATGCGTTATGCGTTATGCGTTATGCGTTATGCGTTATGCGTTATGCGTTATGCGTTATGCGTTATGCGTTATGCGTTATACGTTATGCGTTATGCGTTATGCGTTATGCGTTATGCGTTATGCGTTATGCCTTATGCGTTATGCGTTATGCGTTATGCGTTATGCGTTATGCGTTATGCGTTATGCGTTATGCGTTATGCGTTATGCGTTATGCGTTATGCGTTATGCGTTATGCGTTATGCGTTATGCGTTATGCGTTATGCGTTATGCGTTATGCGTTATGCGTTATGCGTTATGCGTTATGCGTTATGCGTTATGCGTTATGCGTTATGCGTTATGCGTTATGCCTTATGCGTTATGCGTTATGCGTTATGCGTTATGCGTTATGCGTTATGCGTTATGCGATATGCGTTATGCGTTATGCGTTATGCGTTATGCGTTATGCGTTATGCGTTATGCGTTATGCGTTATGCGTTATGCGTTATGCGTTATGCGTTATGCGTTATGCGTTATGCGTTATGCGTTATGCGTTATGCGTTATGCCTTATGCGTTATGCGTTATGCGTTATGCGTTATGCGTTATGCGTTATGCGTTATGCGATATGCGTTATGCGTTATGCGTTATGCGTTATGCGTCATGCGTTATGCGTTATGCGTTATGCGTTATGCGTTAAGCGTTATGCGCGATGCGTTATGCGTTATGCGTTAAGCGTTATGCGTTATGCGTTATACGTTATGCGTTATGCGTTATGCGTTATGCGTTATGCGTTATGCGTTATGCCTTATGCGTTATGCGTTATGCGTTATGCGTTATGCGTTATGCGTTATGCGTTATGCGTTATGCGTTATGCGATATGCGTTATGCGTTATGCGTTATGCGTTATGCGTTATGCGTTATGCGTTATGCGTTATGCGTTATGCGTTATGCGTTATGCGATATGCGTTGTTCGTTATGCGTTATGCGTTATGCGTTATGCGTTATGCGTTATGCGTTATGCGTTATGCGTTATGCGTTATGCGTTATGCGTTATGCGTTATGCGTTATGCGTTATGCGTTATGGGTTATGCGTTATGCGTTATGCGATATGCGTTATGCGTTATGCGTTATGCGTTATGCGTTATGCGTTATGCGTTATGCGTTATGCGTTATGCGTTATGCGTTATGCGTTATGCGTTATGCGTTATGCGTTATGCGTTATGCGTTATGCGTTATGCGTTATGCGTTATGCGTTATGCGTTATGCGTTATGCGTTATGCGTTATGCGTTATGCGTTATGCGTTATGCGTTATGCGTTATGCGTTATGCGTTATGCGTTATGCGTTATGCGTTATGCGATATGCGTTATGCGTTATTCGCTATGCGTTATGCGTTATGCGTTATGCGTTATGCGTTATGCGTTATGCGTTATGGGTTATGCGTTATGCGTTATGCGTTATGCGTTATGCGTTATGCGTTATGCGTTATGCGTTATGCGTTATGCGTTATGCGTTATGCGTTATGCGTTATGCGTTATGCGTTATGCGTTATGCGTTATGCGTTATGCGTTATGCGTTATGCGTTATGTGTTATGCGTTATGCGTTATGCGTTATGCGTTATGCGTTATGCGATATGCGTTATGCGTTATGCGTTATGCGTTATGCGTTATGCGTTATGCGTTATGCGTTATGCGTTATGCGTTATGCGTTATGCGTTATGCGTTATGCGTTATGCGATATGCGTTATGCGTTATGCGTTATGCGTTATGCGTTATGCGTTATGCGTTATGCGTTATGCGTTATGCTTTATGCGTTATGCGTTATGCGTTATGCGTTATGCGTTATGCGTTATGCGTTATGCGTTATGCGTTATGCGTTATGCGTTATGCTTTATGCGTTATGCGTTATGCGTTATGCGTTATGCGTTATGCGTTATGCGTTATGCGTTATGCGTTATGCGTTATGCGTTATGCGTTATGCGTTATGCGTTATGCGTTATGCGTTATGCGTTATGCGTTATGCGTTATGCGTTATGCGTTATGCGATATGCGTTATGCGTTATGCGCTATGCGTTATGCGTTATGCGTTATGCGTTATGCGTTATGCGTTATGCGTTATGCGTTATGGGTTATGCGTTATGCGTTATGCGTTATGCGTTATGCGTTATGCGTTATGCGTTATGCGTTATGCGTTATGCGTTATGCGTTATGCGTTATGCGTTATGCGTTATGCGTTATGCGTTATGCGTTATGCGTTATGCGTTATGCGTTATGCGTTATGCGTTATGCGTTATGCGTTATGCGTTATGCGATATGCGTTATGCGTTATGCGTTATGCGTTATGCGTTATGCGTTATGCGTTATGCGTTATGCGTTATGCGTTATGCGTTATGCGTTATGCGTTATGCGTTATGCGATATGCGTTATGCGTTATGCGTTATGCGTTATGCGTTATGCGTTATGCGTTATGCGTTATGCGTTATGCGTTATGCTTTATGCGTTATGCGTTATGCGTTATGCGTTATGCGTTATGCGTTATGCGTTATGCGTTATGCGTTATGCGTTATGCGTTATGCGTTATGCGTTATGCGTTATGCGTTATGCTTTATGCGTTATGCGTTATGCGTTATGCGTTATGCGTTATGCGTTATGCGTTATGCGTTATGCGTTATGCGTTATGCGTTATGCGTTATGCGTTATGCGTTATGCGTTATGCGTTATGCGTTATGCGTTATGCGTTATGCGTTATGCGTTATGCGTTATGCGTTATGCGTTATGTGTTATGCGTTATGCGTAATGTGTTATGCGTTATGCGTTATTCGTTAAGCGTTATGCGTCATGCGCTATGCGATATGCGTTATGCGATATGCGTTGTTCGTTATGCGTTATGCCTTATGCGTTATGCGTTATGCGTTATGCGTTATGCGTTATGCGTTATGCGATATGCGTTATGCGTTATGCGTTATGCGTTATGCGTTATGCGTTATGCGTTATGCGTTATGCGTTATGCGTTATGCGTTATGCGTTATGCGTTATGCGTTATGCCTTATGCGTTATGCGTTATGCGTTATGCGTTATGCGTTATGCGTTATGCGTTATGCGATATGCGTTATGCGTTATGCGTTATGCGTTATGCGTTATGCGTTATGCGTTATGCGTTATGCGTTATGCGTTATGCGTTATGCGTTATGCGTTATGCGTTATGCGTTATGCGTTATGCGTTATGCGTTATGCGTTATGCGTTATGCGATATGCGTTGTTCGTTATGCGTTATGCGTTATGCGTTATGCGTTATGCGTTATGCGTTATGCGTTATGCGTTATGCGTTATGCGTTATGCGTTATGCGTTATGCGTAATGTGTTATGCGTTATGCGTTATTCGTTAAGCGTTATGCGTCATGCGCTATGCGATATGCGTTATGCGTTATCGGCGATGCGTTATGCGTTATGCGTTATGCGTTATGCGTTATGAGTTATGCGTTATGCGTTATGCGTCATGCGTTATGCGTTATGCGTTATGCGTTATGCGTTATGCGTTAAGCGTTATGCGCGATGCGTTATGCGTTA
This sequence comes from Lasioglossum baleicum, assembly GCF_051020765.1. Taxonomy (NCBI): domain Eukaryota; kingdom Metazoa; phylum Arthropoda; class Insecta; order Hymenoptera; family Halictidae; genus Lasioglossum; species Lasioglossum baleicum. The sequence continues at coordinate 55,061 of NW_027469421.1, read as the reverse complement.
TGCGTTAAGCGTTATGCGTTATGCGTTATACGTTATGCGTTATGCGTTATGCGTTATGCGTTATGCGTTATGCGTTATGCCTTATGCGTTATGCGTTATGCGTTATGCGTTATGCGTTATGCGTTATGCGTTATGCGATATGCGTTATGCGTTATGCGTTATGCGTTATGCGTTATGCGTTATGCGTTATGCGTTATGCGTTATGCGTTATGCGTTATGCGTTATGCGTTATGCGATATGCGTTGTTCGTTATGCGTTATGCGTTATACGTTATGCGTTATGCGTTATGCGTTATGCGTTATGCGTTATGCGTTATGCGTTATGCGTTATGCGTTATGCGTTACGCGATATGCGTTATGCGTTATGCGTTATGCGTTATGCGTTATGCGTTATGCGTTATGCGTTATGCGTTATGCGTTATGCGTTATGCGTTATGCGTTATGCGTTATGCGTTATGCGTTATGCGTTATGCGTTATGCGTTATGCGTTATGCGTTATGCGTTATGCGTTATGCGTTATGCGTTATGCGTTATGCGTTATGCGTTATGCGTTATGCGTTATGCGTTATGCGTTATGCGTTATGCGTTATGCGTTATGCGTTATGCGTTATGCGTTATGCGTTATGCGTTATGCGTTATGCGTTATGCGTTATGCGTTATGCGTTATGCGTTATGCGTTATGCGTTATGCGTTATGCGTTATGCGTTATGCGTTATGCGTTATGCGTTATGCGATATGCGTTATGCGTTATGCGTTATGCGTTATGCGTTATGTGTTATGCGTTATGCGTAATGTGTTATGCGTTATGCGTTATTCGTTAAGCGTTATGCGTCATGCGCTATGCGATATGCGTTATGCGTTATGCGTTATGCGTTATGCGTTATGCGTTATGCGTTATGCGTTATGCGATATGCGTTATGCGTTATGCGTTATGCGTTATGCGTTATGCGTTATGCGTTATGCGTTATGCGTTATGCGTTATGCGTTATGCGTTATGCGTTATGCGTTATGCGTTATGCGTTATGCGTTATGCGTTATGCGTTATGCGATATGCGTTATGCGTTATGCGTTATGCGTTATGCGTTATGCGTTATGCGTTATGCGTTATGCGTTATGCGTTATGCGTTATGCGTTATGCGTTATGCGTTATGCGTTATGCGTTATGCGTTATGCGTTATGCGTTATGCGTTATGCGTTATGCGTTATGCGTTATGCGTTATGCGTTATGCGATATGCGTTATGCGTTATGCGCTATGCGCTATGCGTTATGCGTTATGCGTTATGCGTTATGCGTTATGCGTTATGCGTTATGCGTTATGGGTTATGCGTTATGCGTTATGCGTTATGCGTTATGCGTTATGCGTTATGCGTTATGCGTTATGCGTTATGCGTTATGCGTTATGCGTTATGCGTTATGCGTTATGCGTTATGCGTTATGCGTTATGCGTTATGCGTTATGCGTTATGCGTTATGCGTTATGCGTTATGCGTTATGCGTTATGCGTTATGCGATATGCGTTATGCGTTATGCGTTATGCGTTATGCGTTATGCGTTATGCGTTATGCGTTATGCGTTATGCGTTATGCGTTATGCGTTATGCGTTATGCGTTATGCGATATGCGTTATGCGTTATGCGTTATGCGTTATGCGTTATGCGTTATGCGTTATGCGTTATGCGTTATGCGTTATGCTTTATGCGTTATGCGTTATGCGTTATGCGTTATGCGTTATGCGTTATGCGTTATGCGTTATGCGTTATGCGTTATGCGTTATGCGTTATGCGTTATGCTTTATGCGTTATGCGTTATGCGTTATGCGTTATGCGTTATGCGTTATGCGTTATGCGTTATGCGTTATGCGTTATGCGTTATGCGTTATGCGTTATGCGTTATGCGTTATGCGTTATGCGTTATGCGTTATGCGTTATGCGTTATGCGTTATGTGTTATGCGTTATGCGTAATGTGTTATGCGTTATGCGTTATTCGTTAAGCGTTATGCGTCATGCGCTATGCGATATGCGTTATGCGATATGCGTTGTTCGTTATGCGTTATGCCTTATGCGTTATGCGTTATGCGTTATGCGTTATGCGTTATGCGTTATGCGATATGCGTTATGCGTTATGCGTTATGCGTTATGCGTTATGCGTTATGCGTTATGCGTTATGCGTTATGCGATATGCGTTATGCGTTATGCGTTATGCGTTATGCGTTATGCGTTATGCGTTATGTGTTATGCGTTATGCGTAATGTGTTATGCGTTATGCGTTATTCGTTAAGCGTTATGCGTCATGCGCTATGCGATATGCGTTATGCGTTATGCGTTATGCGTTATGCGTTATGCGTTATGCGTTATGCGTTATGCGTTATGCGATATGCGTTGTTCGTTATGCGTTATGCGTTATGCGTTATGCGTTATGCGTTATGCGTTATGCGTTATGCGTTATGCGTTATGCGTTATGCGTTATGCGTTATGCGTTATGCGTTATGCGTTATGGGTTATGCGTTATGCGTTATGCGATATGCGTTATGCGTTATGCGTTATGCGTTATGCGTTATGCGTTATGCGTTATGCGTTATGCGTTATGCGTTATGCGTTATGCGTTATGCGTTATGCGTTATGCGTTATGCGTTATGCGTTATGCGTTATGCGTTATGCGTTATGCGTTATGCGTTATGCGTTATGCGTTATGCGTTATGCGTTATGCGTTATGCGTTATGCGTTATGCGTTATGCGTTATGCGATATGCGTTATGCGTTATGCGCTATGCGTTATGCGTTATGCGTTATGCGTTATGCGTTATGCGTTATGCGTTATGCGTTATGCGTTATGCGTTATGCGTTATGCGTTATGCGTTATGCGTTATGCGTTATGCGTTATGCGTTATGCGTTATGCGTTATGCGTTATGCGTTATGCGTTATGCGTTATGCGTTATGCGTTATGCGTTATGCGTTATGCGTTATGCGTTATGCGTTATGCGTTATGCGTTATGCGTTATGCGTTATGGGTTATGCGTTATGCGTTATGCGTTATGCGTTATGCGTTATGCGTTATGCGTTATGCGTTATGCGTTATGCGTTATGCGTTATGCGTTATGCGTTATGCGTTATGCGTTATGCGTAATGTGTTATGCGTTATGCGTTATTCGTTAAGCGTTATGCGTCATGCGCTATGCGATATGCGTTATGCGTTATCGGCGATGCGTTATGCGTTATGCGTTATGCGTTATGCGTTATGAGTTATGCGTTATGCGTTATGCGTCATGCGTTATGCGTTATGCGTTATGCGTTATGCGTTAAGCGTTATGCGCGATGCGTTATGCGTTATGCGTTAAGCGTTATGCGTTATGCGTTATACGTTATGCGTTATGCGTTATGCGTTATGCGTTATGCGTTATGCGTTATGCCTTATGCGTTATGCGTTATGCGTTATGCGTTATGCGTTATGCGTTATGCGTTATGCGATATGCGTTATGCGTTATGCGTTATGCGTTATGCGTTATGCGTTATGCGTTATGCGTTATGCGTTATGCGTTATGCGTTATGCGTTATGCGTTATGCGTTATGCGATATGCGTTGTTCGTTATGCGTTATGCGTTATGCGTTATGCGTTATGCGTTATGCGTTATGCGTTATGCGTTATGCGTTATGCGTTATGCGTTATGCGTTATGCGTTATGCGTTATGCGTTATGCGTTATGCGTTATGCGTTATGCGTTATGCGTTATGCGTTATGCGTTATGCGTTATGCGTTATGCGTTATGCGTTATGCGTTATGCGTTATGCGTTATGCGTTATGCGTTATGCGTTATGCGTTATGCGTTATGCGTTATGCGTTATGCGTTATGCGTTATGCGTTATGCGTTATGCGTTATGCGTTATGCGTTATGCGTTATGCGTTATGCGTTATGCGTTATGCGTTATGCGTTATGCGTTATGCGTTATGCGTTATGCGTTATGCGTTATGCGTTATGCGTTATGCGTTATGCGTTATGCGTTATGCGTTATGCGTTATGCGTTATGCGTTATGCGTTATGCGTTATGCGTTATGCGTTATGCGTTATGCGTTATGCGTTATGCGTTATGCGTTATGCGTTATGCGTTATGCGATATGCGTTATGCGTTATGCGTTATGCGTTATGCGTTATGCGTTATGTGTTATGCGTTATGCGTAATGTGTTATGCGTTATGCGTTATTCGTTAAGCGTTATGCGTCATGCGCTATGCGATATGCGTTATGCGTTATGCGTTATGCGTTATGCGTTATGCGTTATGCGTTATGCGTTATGCGTTATGCGTTATGCGTTATGCGATATGCGTTGTTCGTTATGCGTTATGCGTTATGCGTTATGCGTTATGCGTTATGCGTTATGCGTTATGCGTTATGCGTTATGCGTTATGCGTTATGCGTTATGCGTTATGCGTTATGGGTTATGCGTTATGCGTTATGCGATATGCGTTATGCGTTATGCGTTATGCGTTATGCGTTATGCGTTATGCGTTATGCGTTATGCGTTATGCGTTATGCGTTATGCGTTATGCGTTATGCGTTATGCGTTATGCGTTATGCGTTATGCGTTATGCGTTATGCGTTATGCGTTATGCGTTATGCGTTATGCGTTATGCGTTATGCGTTATGCGTTATGCGTTATGCGTTATGCGTTATGCGTTATGCGTTATGCGTTATGCGTTATGCGTTATGCGTTATGCGTTATGCGTTATGCGTTATGCGTTATGCGTTATGCGTTATGCGTTATGCGTTATGCGTTATGCGTTATGCGTTATGCGTTATGCGTTATGCGTTATGCGTTATGCGTTATGCGTTATGCGTTATGCGTTATGCGTTATGCGTTATGCGATATGCGTTATGCGTTATGCGTTATGCGTTATGCGTTATGCGTTATGTGTTATGCGTTATGCGTAATGTGTTATGCGTTATGCGTTATTCGTTAAGCGTTATGCGTCATGCGCTATGCGATATGCGTTATGCGTTATGCGTTATGCGTTATGCGTTATGCGTTATGCGTTATGCGTTATGCGTTATGCGTTATGCGTTATGCGATATGCGTTGTTCGTTATGCGTTATGCGTTATGCGTTATGCGTTATGCGTTATGCGTTATGCGTTATGCGTTATGCGTTATGCGTTATGCGTTATGCGTTATGCGTTATGGGTTATGCGTTATGCGTTATGCGATATGCGTTATGCGTTATGCGTTATGCGTTATGCGTTATGCGTTATGCGTTATGCGTTATGCGTTATGCGTTATGCGTTATGCGTTATGCGTTATGCGTTATGCGTTATGCGTTATGCGTTATGCGTTATGCGTTATGCGTTATGCGTTATGCGTTATGCGTTATGCGTTATGCGTTATGCGTTATGCGTTATGCGATATGCGTTATGCGTTATGCGCTATGCGTTATGCGTTATGCGTTATGCGTTATGCGTTATGCGTTATGCGTTATGCGTTATGCGTTATGCGTTATGCGTTATGCGTTATGCGTTATGCGTTATGCGTTATGCGTTATGCGTTATGCGTTATGCGTTATGCGTTATGCGTTATGCGTTATGCGTTATGCGTTATGCGTTATGCGTTATGCGTTATGCGTTATGCGTTATGCGTTATGCGTTATGCGTTATGCGTTATGCGTTATGCGTTATGCGTTATGCGTTATGCGTTATGCGTTATGCGTTATGCGTTATGCGTTATGCGTTATGCGTTATGCGTTATGCGTTATGCGTTATGCGTTATGCGTTATGCGTTATGCGTTATGCGTTATGCGTTATGCGTTACGCGTTATGCGTTATGCGTTACGCGATATGCGTTATGCGTTATGCGTTATGCGTTATGCGTTATGCGTTATGCGTTATGCGTTATGCGTTATGCGTTATGCGTTATGCGTTATGCGTTATGCGTTATGCGTTATGCGTTATGCGTTATGCGTTATGCGTTATGCGTTATGCGTTATGCGTTATGCGTTATGCGTTATGCGTTATGCGTTATGCGTTATGCGTTATGCGTTATGCGTTATGCGTTATGCGTTATGCGTTATGCGTTATGCGTTATGCGTTATGCGTTATGCGTTATGCGTTATGCGTTATGCGTTATGCGTTATGCGTTATGCGTTATGCGTTATGCGTTATGCGTTATGCGTTATGCGTTATGCGTTATGCGTTATGCGATATGCGTTATGCGTTATGCGTTATGCGTTATGCGTTATGCGTTATGCGTTATGTGTTATGCGTTATGCGTAATGTGTTATGCGTTATGCGTTATTCGTTAAGCGTTATGCGTCATGCGCTATGCGATATGCGTTATGCGTTATGCGTTATGCGTTATGCGTTATGCGTTATGCGTTATGCGTTATGCGTTATGCGTTATGCGTTATGCGTTATGCGTTATGCGTTACGCGATATGCGTTATGCGTTATGCGTTATGCGTTATGCGTTATGCGTTATGCGTTATGCGTTATGCGTTATGCGTTATGCGTTATGCGTTATGCGTTATGCGTTATGCGTTATGCGTTATGCGTTATGCGTTATGCGTTATGCGTTATGCGTTATGCGTTATGCGTTATGCGTTATGCGTTATGCGTTATGCGTTATGCGTTATGCGTTATGCGTTATGCGTTATGCGTTATGCGTTATGCGTTATGCGTTATGCGTTATGCGTTATGCGTTATGCGTTATGCGTTATGCGTTATGCGTTATGCGTTATGCGTTATGCGTTATGCGTTATGCGTTATGCGTTATGCGTTATGCGTTATGCGTTATGCGTTATGCGTTATGCGTTATGCGTTATGCGTTATGCGTTATGCGTTATGCGTTATGCGTTATGCGTTATGCGTTATGCGTTATGCGTTATGCGTTATGCGATATGCGTTATGCGTTATGCGTTATGCGTTATGCGTTATGCGTTATGTGTTATGCGTTATGCGTAATGTGTTATGCGTTATGCGTTATTCGTTAAGCGTTATGCGTCATGCGCTATGCGATATGCGTTATGCGTTATGCGTTATGCGTTATGCGTTATGCGTTATGCGTTATGCGATATGCGTTGTTCGTTATGCGTTATGCGTTATGCGTTATGCGTTATGCGTTATGCGTTATGCGTTATGCGTTATGCGTTATGCGTTATGCGTTATGCGTTATGCGTTATGCGTTATGCGTTATGCGTTATGCGTTATGCGTTATGCGTTATGCGTTATGCGTTATGCGTTATGCGTTATGCGTTATGCGTTATGCGTTATGCGTTATGCGTTATGCGTTATGCGTTATGCGTTATGCGTTAAGCGTTATGCGCGATGCGTTATGCGTTATGCGTTAAGCGTTATGCGTTATGCGTTATGCGTTATGCGTTATGCGTTATGCGTTATGCGTTATGCGTTATGCGTTATGCGTTATGCCTTATGCGTTATGCGTTATGCGTTATGCGTTATGCGTTATGCGTTATGCGTTACGCGATATGCGTTATGCGTTATGCGTTATGCGTTATGCGTTATGCGTTATGCGTTATGCGTTATGCGTTATGCGTTATGCGTTATGCGTTATGCGTTATGCGTTATGCGATATGCGTTATGCGTTATGCGTTATGCGTTATGCGTTATGCGTTATGCGTTATGCGTTATGCGTTATGCGTTATGCGTTATGCGTTATGCGTTATGCGTTATGCGTTATGCGTTATGCGTTATGCGTTATGCGTTATGCGTTATGCGTTATGCGTTATGCGTTATGCGTTATGCGTTTTGCGTTATGCGTTATGCGTTATGCGTTATGCGTTATGCGTTATGCGTTATGCGTTATGCGTTAAGCGTTATGCGTTATGCGTTATGCGTTATGCGTTATGCGTTATGCGTTATGCGTTATGCGTTATGCGTTATGCGTTATGCGTTATGCGTTATGCGTTATGCGTTATGCGTTATGCGTTATGCGTTATGCGTTATGCGTTATGCGTTATGCGTTATGCGTTATGCGTTATGCGTTATGCGTTATGCGTTATGCGTTACGCGTTACGCGTTATGCGTTATGCGTTATGCGTTATGCGTTATGCGTTATGCGTTATGCGTTATGCGTTATGCGTTATGCGTTATGCGTTATGCGTTATGCGTTATGCGTTATGCGTTATGTGTTATGCGTTATGCGTAATGTGTTATGCGTTATGCGTTATTCGTTAAGCGTTATGCGTCATGCGCTATGCGATATGCGTTATGCGTTATGCGCGATGCGTTATGCGTTATGCGTTAAGCGTTATGCGTTATGCGTTATGCGTTATGCGTTATGCGTTATGCGTTATGCGTTATGCGTTATGCCTTATGCGTTATGCGTTATGCGTTATGCGTTATGCGTTATGCGTTATGCGTTATGCGATATGCGTTATGCGTTATGCGTTATGCGTTATGCGTTATGCGTTATGCGTTATGCGTTATGCGTTATGCGTTATGCGTCATGCGTTATGCGATATGCGTTATGCGTTATGCGTTATGCGTTATGCGATATGCGTTGTTCGTTATGCGTTATGCGTTATGCGTTACGCGTTATGCGTTATGCGTTATGCGTTATGCGTTATGCGTTATGTGTTATGCGTTATGCGTAATGTGTTATGCGTTATGCGTTATTCGTTAAGCGTTATGCGTCATGCGCTATGCGATATGCGTTATGCGTTATCGGCGATGCGTTATGCGTTATGCGTTATGCGTTATGAGTTATGCGTTATGCGTTATGCGTCATGCGTTATGCGTTATGCGTTATGCGTTATGCGTTAAGCGTTATGCGTTATGCGTCATGCGTTATGCGATATGCGTTATGCGTTATGCGTTATGCGTTATGCGTTATGCGTTATGCGTTATGCGTTATGCGTTATGCGTTATGCGTTATGCGTTATGCGTTATGCGTTATGCGTTATGCGTTATGCGTTATGCGTTATGCGTTATGCGTTATGCGTTATGCGTTATGCGTTATGCGTTATGCGTTATGCGTTATGCGTTATGCGTTATGCGTTATGCGTTATGCGTTATGCGTTATGCGTTATGCGTTATGCGTTATGCGTTATGCGTTATGTGTTATGCGTTATGCGTTATTCGTTAAGCGTTATGCGTCATGCGCTATGCGATATGCGTTATGCGTTATGCGCGATGCGTTATGCGTTATGCGTTATGAGTTATGCGTTATGCGTTATTCGTTAAGCGTTATGCGTCATGCGCTATGCGATATGCGTTATGCGTTATGCGCGATGCGTTATGCGTTATGCGTTATGAGTTATGCGTTATGCGTTATGCGTCATGCGTCATGCGTCATGCGTTATGCGTTATGCGTTATGCGTTATGCGTTATGCGTTATGCGTTATGCGTTATGCGTTATGCGTTATGCGTTATGCGTTATGCGATATGCGTTATGCGTTATGCGTTATGCGTTATGCGTTATGCGTTATGCGTTATGCGTTATGCGTTATGCGTTATGCGTTAAGCGTTATGCGCGATGCGTTATGCGTTATGCGTTAAGCGTTATGCGTTATGCGTTATGCGTTATGCGTTATGCGTTATGCGTTATGCGTTATGCGTTATGCCTTATGCGTTATGCGTTATGCGTTATGCGTTATGCGTTATGCGTTATGCGTTACGCGATATGCGTTATGCGTTATGCGTTATGCGTTATGCGTTATGCGTTATGCGTTATGCGTTATGCGTTATGCGTTATGCGTTATGCGTTATGCGTTATGCGTTATGCGTTATGCGTTATGCGTTATGCGTTATGCGTTATGCGTTATGCGTTATGCGTTATGCGTTATGCGTTATGCGTTATGCGTTATGCGTTATGCGTTATGCGTTATGCGTTATGCGTTATGCGTTATGCGTTATGCGTTATGCGTTATGCGTTATGCGTTATGCGTTATGCGTTATGCGTTATGCGTTATGCGTTATGCGTTATGCGTTATGCGTTATGCGTTATGCGTTATGCGATATGCGTTATGCGTTATGCGTTATGCGTTATGCGTTATGCGTTATGTGTTATGCGTTATGCGTAATGTGTTATGCGTTATGCGTTATTCGTTAAGCGTTATGCGTCATGCGCTATGCGATATGCGTTATGCGTTATGCGTTATGCGTTATGCGTTATGCGTTATGCGATATGCGTTGTTCGTTATGCGTTATGCGTTATGCGTTATGCGTTATGCGTTATGCGTTATGCGTTATGCGTTATGCGTTATGCGTTATGCGTTATGCGTTATGCGTTATGCGTTATGCGTTATGCGTTATGCGTTATGCGTTATGCGTTATGCGTTATGCGTTATGCGTTATGCGTTATGCGTTATGCGTTATGCGTTATGCGTTATGCGTTATGCGTTATGCGTTATGCGTTATGCGTTATGCGTTATGCGTTATGCGTTATGCGTTATGCGTTATGCGATATGCGTTATGCGTTATGCGTTATGCGTTATGCGTTATGCGTTATGCGTTATGCGTTAAGCGTTATGCGTTATGCGTTATGCGTTATGCGTTATGCGTTATGCGTTATGCGTTATGCGTTATGCGTTATGCGTTATGCGTTATGCGTTATGCGTTATGCGTTATGCGTTATGCGTTATGCGTTATGCGTTATGCGTTAAGCGTTATGCGCGATGCGTTATGCGTTATGCGTTAAGCGTTATGCGTTATGCGTTATGCGTTATGCGTTATGCGTTATGCGTTATGCGTTATGCGTTATGCGTTATGCGTTATGCCTTATGCGTTATGCGTTATGCGTTATGCGTTATGCGTTATGCGTTATGCGTTACGCGATATGCGTTATGCGTTATGCGTTATGCGTTATGCGTTATGCGTTATGCGTTATGCGTTATGCGTTATGCGTTATGCGTTATGCGTTATGCGTTATGCGTTATGCGTTATGCGTTATGCGTTATGCGATATGCGTTATGCGTTATGCGTTATGCGTTATGCGTTCTGCGTTATGCGTTATGCGTTATGCGTTATGCGTTATGCGTTATGCGTTATGCGTTATGCGTTATGCGTTATGCGTTATGCGTTATGCGTTATGCGTTATGCGTTATGCGTTATGCGTTATGCGTTATGCGTTATGCGTTTTGCGTTATGCGTTATGCGTTATGCGTTATGCGTTATGCGTTATGCGTTATGCGTTATGCGTTATGCGTTAAGCGTTATGCGTTATGCGTTATGCGTTATGCGTTATGCGTTATGCGTTATGCGTTATGCGTTATGCGTTATGCGTTATGCGTTATGCGTTATGCGTTATGCGTTATGCGTTATGCGTTATGCGTTATGCGTTATGCGTTATGCGTTATGCGTTATGCGTTATGCGTTATGCGTTATGCGTTATGCGTTATGCGTTATGCGTTATGCGTTATGCGTTATGCGTTATGCGTTATGCGTTATGCGTTATGCGTTATGCGTTATGCGTTATGCGTTATGCGTTATGCGTTATGCGTTATGCGTTATGCGTTATGCGTTATGCGTTATGCGTTATGCGTTATGCGTTATGCGTTATGCGTCATGCGTTATGCGTTATGCGTTATGCGTTATGCGTTATGTGTTATGCGTTATGCGTTATGCGTTATGCGTTATGCGTTATGCGATATGCGTTATGCGTTATGCGTTATGCGTTATGCGTTCTGCGTTATGCGTTATGCGTTATGCGTTATGCGTTATGCGTTATGCGTTATGCGTTATGCGTTATGCGTTATGCGTTATGCGTTATGCGTTATGCGTTATGCGTTATGCGTTATGCGTTATGCGTTATGCGTTATGCGTTATGCGTTATGCGTTTTGCGTTATGCGTTATGCGTTATGCGTTATGCGTTATGCGTTATGCGTTATGCGTTATGCGTTATGCGTTAAGCGTTATGCGTTATGCGTTATGCGTTATGCGTTATGCGTTATGCGTTATGCGTTATGCGTTATGCGTTATGCGTTATGCGTTATGCGTTATGCGTTATGCGTTATGCGTTATGCGTTATGCGTTATGCGTTATGCGTTATGCGTTATGCGTTATGCGTTATGCGTTATGCGTTATGCGTTATGCGTTATGCGTTATGCGTTATGCGTTATGCGTTATGCGTTATGCGTTATGCGTTATGCGTTATGCGTTATGCGTTATGCGTTATGCGTTATGCGTTATGCGTTATGCGTTATGCGTTATGCGTTATGCGTTATGCGTTATGCGTTATGCGTTATGCGTTATGCGTTATGCGTTATGCGTTATGCGTTATGCGTTATGCGTTATGCGTTATGCGTTATGCGTTATGCGTTATGCGTTATGCGTTATGCGTTATGCGTTATGCGTTATGCGTTATGCGTTATGCGTAATGTGTTATGCGTTATGCGTTATTCGTTAAGCGTTATGCGTCATGCGCTATGCGATATGCGTTATGCGTTATGCGCGATGCGTTATGCGTTATGCGTTAAGCGTTATGCGTTATGCGTTATGCGTTATGCGTTATGCGTTATGCGTTATGCGTTATGCGTTATGCGTTATGCCTTATGCGTTATGCGTTATGCGTTATGCGTTATGCGTTATGCGTTATGCGTTATGCGTTATGCGATATGCGTTATGCGTTATGCGTTATGCGTTATGCGTTATGCGTTATGCGTTATGCGTTATGCGTTATGCGTTATGCGTTATGCGTTATGCGTTATGCGTCATGCGTTATGCGATATGCGTTATGCGTTATGCGTTATGCGTTATGCGATATGCGTTGTTCGTTATGCGTTATGCGTTATGCGTTACGCGTTATGCGTTATGCGTTATGCGTTATGCGTTATGCGTTATGTGTTATGCGTTATGCGTAATGTGTTATGCGTTATGCGTTATTCGTTAAGCGTTATGCGTCATGCGCTATGCGATATGCGTTATGCGTTATCGGCGATGCGTTATGCGTTATGCGTTATGCGTTATGCGTTATGAGTTATGCGTTATGCGTTATGCGTCATGCGTTATGCGTTATGCGTTATGCGTTATGCGTTAAGCGTTATGCGTTATGCGTCATGCGTTATGCGATATGCGTTATGCGTTATGCGTTATGCGTTATGCGTTATGCGTTATGCGTTATGCGTTATGCGTTATGCGTTATGCGTTATGCGTTATGCGTTATGCGTTATGCGTTATGCGTTATGCGTTATGCGTTATGCGTTATGCGTTATGCGTTATGCGTTATGCGTTATGCGTTATGCGTTATGCGTTATGCGTTATGCGTTATGTGTTATGCGTTATGCGTTATTCGTTAAGCGTTATGCGTCATGCGCTATGCGATATGCGTTATGCGTTATGCGCGATGCGTTATGCGTTATGCGTTATGAGTTATGCGTTATGCGTTATTCGTTAAGCGTTATGCGTCATGCGCTATGCGATATGCGTTATGCGTTATGCGTTATGCGTTATGAGTTATGCGTTATGCGTTATGCGTCATGCGTCATGCGTCATGCGTTATGCGTTATGCGTTATGCGTTATGCGTTATGCGTTATGCGTTATGCGTTATGCGTTATGCGTTATGCGTTATGCGTTATGCGTTATGCGTTATGCGTTATGCGTTATGCGTTATGCGTTATGCGATATGCGTTATGCGTTATGCGTTATGCGTTATGCGTTATGCGTTATGCGTTATGCGTCATGCGTTATGCGATATGCGTTATGCGTTATGCGTTATGCGTTATGCGTTATGCGTTATGCGTTATGCGTTATGCGTTATGCGTTATGCGTTATGTGTTATGCGTTATGCGTAATGTGTTATGCGTTATGCGTTATTCGTTAAGCGTTATGCGTCATGCGCTATGCGATATGCGTTATGCGTTATCGGCGATGCGTTATGCGTTATGCGTTATGCGTTATGCGTTATGAGTTATGCGTTATGCGTTATGCGTCATGCGTTATGCGTTATGCGTTATGCGTTATGCGTTAAGCGTTATGCGTTATGCGTCATGCGTTATGCGATATGCGTTATGCGTTATGCGTTATGCGTTATGCGTTATGCGTTATGCGTTATGCGTTATGCGTTATGCGTTATGCGTTATGCGTTATGCGTTATGCGTTATGCGTTATGCGTTATGCGTTATGCGTTATGCGTTATGCGTTATGCGTTATGCGTTATGCGTTATGCGTTATGCGTTATGCGTTATGCGTTATGCGTTATGCGTTATGCGTTATGCGTTATGCGTTATGCGTTATGCGTTATGCGTTATGCGTTATGCGTTATGTGTTATGCGTTATGCGTTATTCGTTAAGCGTTATGCGTCATGCGCTATGCGATATGCGTTATGCGTTATGCGCGATGCGTTATGCGTTATGCGTTATGCGTTATGCGTTATGAGTTATGCGTTATGCGTTATGCGTCATGCGTCATGCGTCATGCGTTATGCGTTATGCGTTATGCGTTATGCGTTATGCGTTATGCGTTATGCGTTATGCGTTATGCGTTATGCGTTATGCGTTATGCGTTATGCGTTATGCGTTATGCGTTATGCGTTATGCGATATGCGTTATGCGTTATGCGTTATGCGTTATGCGTTATGCGTTATGCGTTATGCGTCATGCGTTATGCGATATGCGTTATGCGTTATGCGTTATGCGTTATGCGTTATGCGTTATGCGTTATGCGTTATGCGTTATGCGTTATGCGTTATGCGTTATGCGTTATGCGTTATGCGTTATGCGTTATGCGTTATGCGTTATGCGTTATGCGTTATGCGTTATGCGTTATGCGTTATGCGTTATGCGTTATGCGTTATGCGTTATGCGTTATGCGTTATGCGTTATGCGTTATGCGTTATGCGTTATGCGTTATGCGTTATGCGTTATGCGTTATGCGTTATGCGTTATGCGTTATGTGTTATGCGTTATGCGTTATTCGTTAAGCGTTATGCGTCATGCGCTATGCGATATGCGTTATGCGTTATGCGCGATGCGTTATGCGTTATGCGTTATGAGTTATGCGTTATGCGTTATTCGTTAAGCGTTATGCGTCATGCGCTATGCGATATGCGTTATGCGTTATGCGCGATGCGTTATGCGTTATGCGTTATGAGTTATGCGTTATGCGTTATGCGTCATGCGTCATGCGTCATGCGTTATGCGTTATGCGTTATGCGTTATGCGTTATGCGTTATGCGTTATGCGTTATGCGTTATGCGTTATGCGTTATGCGTTATGCGTTATGCGTTATGCGTTATGCGTTATGCGTTATGCGATATGCGTTATGCGTTATGCGTTATGCGTTATGCGTTATGCGTTATGCGTTATGCGTTATGCGTTATGCGTTATGCGTTATGCGTTATGCGTTATGCGTTATGCGTTATGCGTTATGCGTTATGCGTTATGCGTTATGCGTTATGCGTTATGCGTTATGCGTTATGCGTTATGCGTTATGCGTTATGCGTTATGCGTTATGCGTTATGCGTTATGCGTTATGCGTTATGCGTTATGCGTTATGCGTTATGCGTTATGCGTTATGCGTTATGCGTTATGCGTTATGCGTTATGCGTTATGCGTTATGCGTTATGCGTTATGCGTTATGCGTTATGCGTTAGGCGTTATGCGTTATGCGTTACGCGTTATGCGTTATGCGCGATGCGTTATGCGTTATGCGTTATGCGTTAAGCGTTATGCGCGATGCGTTATGCGTTATGCGTTAAGCGTTATGCGTTATGCGTTATGCGTTATGCGTTATGCGTTAAGCGTTATGCGTTATGCGTTATGCGTTATGCGTTATGCGTTATGCGTTATGCGTTATGCGTTATGCGTTATGCGTTATGCGTTATGCGTTATGCGTTATGCGTTATGCGTTATGCGTTATGCGTTATGCGTTATGCGTTATGCGTTATGCGTTATGCGTTATGCGTTATGCGTTATGCGTTATGCGTTATGCGTTATGCGTTATGCGTTATGCGTTATGCGTTATGCGTTATGCGTTATGCGTTATGCGTTATGCGTTATGCGTTATGCGTTATGCGTTATGCGTTATGCGTTATGCGTTATGCGTTATGCGTTATGCGTTATGCGTTATGCGTTATGCGTTATGCGTTATGCGTTATGCGTTATGCGTTATGCGTTATGCGTTATGTGTTATGCGTTATGCGTAATGTGTTATGCGTTATGCGTTATTCGTTAAGCGTTATGCGTCATGCGCTATGCGATATGCGTTATGCGTTATGCGCGATGCGTTATGCGTTATGCGTTAAGCGTTATGCGTTATGCGTTATGCGTTATGCGTTATGCGTTATGCGTTATGCGTTATGCGTTATGCGTTATGCGTTATGCCTTATGCGTTATGCGTTATGCGTTATGCGTTATGCGTTATGCGTTATGCGTTATGCGATATGCGTTATGCGTTATGCGTTATGCGTTATGCGTTATGCGTTATGCGTTATGCGTTATGCGTTATGCGTTATGCGTTATGCGTTATGCGTCATGCGTTATGCGATATGCGTTATGCGTTATGCGTTATGCGTTATGCGATATGCGTTGTTCGTTATGCGTTATGCGTTATGCGTTACGCGTTATGCGTTATGCGTTATGCGTTATGCGTTATGCGTTATGTGTTATGCGTTATGCGTAATGTGTTATGCGTTATGCGTTATTCGTTAAGCGTTATGCGTCATGCGCTATGCGATATGCGTTATGCGTTATCGGCGATGCGTTATGCGTTATGCGTTATGCGTTATGAGTTATGCGTTATGCGTTATGCGTCATGCGTTATGCGTTATGCGTTATGCGTTATGCGTTAAGCGTTATGCGTTATGCGTCATGCGTTATGCGATATGCGTTATGCGTTATGCGTTATGCGTTATGCGTTATGCGTTATGCGTCATGCGTCATGCGTTATGCGTTATGCGTTATGCGTTATGCGTTATGCGTTATGCGTTATGCGTTATGCGTTATGCGTTATGCGTTATGCGTTATGCGTTATGCGTTATGCGTTATGCGTTATGCGTTATGCGTTATGCGTTATGCGATATGCGTTATGCGTTATGCGTTATGCGTTATGCGTTATGCGTTATGCGTTATGCGTTATGCGTTATGCGTTATGCGTTATGCGTTATGCGTTATGCGTTATGCGTTATGCGTTATGCGTTATGCGTTATGCGTTATGCGTTATGCGTTATGCGTTATGCGTTATGCGTTATGCGTTATGCGTTATGCGTTATGCGTTATGCGTTATGCGTTATGCGTTATGCGTTATGCGTTATGCGTTATGCGTTATGCGTTATGCGTTATGCGTTATGCGTTATGCGTTATGCGTTATGCGTTATGCGTTATGCGTTATGCGTTATGCGTTATGCGTTATGCGTTATGCGTTATGCGTTATGCGTTATGCGTTATGCGTTATGCGTTATGCGTTATGCGTTATGCGTTATGCGTTATGCGTTATGCGTTATGCGTTATGCGATATGCGTTATGCGTTATGCGTTATGCGTTATGCGTTATGCGTTATGCGTTATGCGTTATGCGTTATGCGTTATGCGTTATGCGTTATGCGTTATGCGTTATGCGTTATGCGTTATGCGTTATGCGTTATGCGTTATGCGTTATGCGTTATGCGTTATGCGTTATGCGTTATGCGTTATGCGTTATGCGTTATGCGTTATGCGTTATGCGTTATGCGTTATGCGTTATGCGTTATGCGTTATGCGTTATGCGTTATGCGTTATGCGTTATGCGTTATGCGTTATGCGTTATGCGTTATGCGTTATGCGTTATGCGTTATGCGTTATGCGTTATGCGTTATGCGTTATGCGTTATGCGTTATGTGTTATGCGTTATGCGTAATGTGTTATGCGTTATGCGTTATTCGTTAAGCGTTATGCGTCATGCGCTATGCGATATGCGTTATGCGTTATGCGCGATGCGTTATGCGTTATGCGTTAAGCGTTATGCGTTATGCGTTATGCGTTATGCGTTATGCGTTATGCGTTATGCGTTATGCGTTATGCGTTATGCGTTATGCCTTATGCGTTATGCGTTATGCGTTATGCGTTATGCGTTATGCGTTATGCGTTATGCGATATGCGTTATGCGTTATGCGTTATGCGTTATGCGTTATGCGTTATGCGTTATGCGTTATGCGTTATGCGTTATGCGTTATGCGTTATGCGTCATGCGTTATGCGATATGCGTTATGCGTTATGCGTTATGCGTTATGCGATATGCGTTGTTCGTTATGCGTTATGCGTTATGCGTTACGCGTTATGCGTTATGCGTTATGCGTTATGCGTTATGCGTTATGTGTTATGCGTTATGCGTAATGTGTTATGCGTTATGCGTTATTCGTTAAGCGTTATGCGTCATGCGCTATGCGATATGCGTTATGCGTTATCGGCGATGCGTTATGCGTTATGCGTTATGAGTTATGCGTTATGCGTTATGCGTCATGCGTTATGCGTTATGCGTTATGCGTTATGCGTTAAGCGTTATGCGTTATGCGTTATGCGTTATGCGTTATGCGTTATGCGTTATGCGTTATGCGATATGCGTTATGCGTTATGCGTTATGCGTTATGCGTTATGCGTTATGCGTTATGCGTTATGCGTTATGCGTTATGCGTTATGCGTTATGCGTTATGCGTTATGCGTTATGCGTTATGCGTTATGCGTTATGCGTTATGCGTTATGCGTTATGCGTTATGCGTTATGCGTTATGCGTTATGCGTTATGCGTTATGCGTTATGCGTTATGCGTTATGCGTTATGCGTTATGCGTTATGCGTTATGCGTTATGCGTTATGCGTTATGCGTTATGCGTTATGCGTTATGTGTTATGCGTTATGCGTTATTCGTTAAGCGTTATGCGTCATGCGCTATGCGATATGCGTTATGCGTTATGCGTTATGCGTTATGCGTTATGCGTTATGCGTTATGCGTTATGCGTTATGCGTTATGCGTTATGCGTTATGCGTTATGCGTTATGCGTTATGCGTTATGCGTTATGCGTTATGCGTTATGCGTTATGCGTTATGCGTTATGCGTTATGCGTTATGCGTTATGAGTTATGCGTTATGCGTTATGCGTCATGCGTTATGCGTTATGCGTTATGCGTTATGCGTTAAGCGTTATGCGTTATGCGTCATGCGTTATGCGATATGCGTTATGCGTTATGCGTTATGCGTTATGCGTTATGCGTTATGCGTTATGCGTTATGCGTTATGCGTTATGTGTTATGCGTTATGCGTAATGTGTTATGCGTTATGCGTTATTCGTTAAGCGTTATGCGTCATGCGCTATGCGATATGCGTTATGCGTTATGCGCGATGCGTTATGCGTTATGCGTTATGCGTTATGCGTTATGCGTTATGCGTTATGCGTTATGCGTTATGCGTTATGCGTTATGCGTTATGCGTTATGCGTTATGCGTTATGCGTTATGCGTTATGCGTTATGCGTTATGCGTTATGCGTTATGCGTTATGCGTTATGCGTTATGCGTTATGCGTTATGCGTTATGCGTTATGCGTTATGTGTTATGCGTTATGCGTTATTCGTTAAGCGTTATGCGTTATGCGCTATGCGATATGCGTTATGCGTTATGCGCGATGCGTTATGCGTTATGCGTTATGCGTTATGCGTTATGCGTTATGCGTTATGCGTTATGCGTTATGCGTTATGCGTTATGCGTTATGTGTTATGCGTTATGCGTTATTCGTTAAGCGTTATGCGTCATGCGCTATGCGATATGCGTTATGCGTTATGCGTTATGCGTTATGCGTTATGCGTTATGCGTTATGCGTTATGCGTTATGCGTTATGCGTTATGCGTTATGCGTTATGCGTTATGCGTTATGCGTTATGCGTTATGCGTTATGCGTTATGCGTTATGCGTTATGCGTTATGCGTTATGCGTTATGCGTTATGAGTTATGCGTTATGCGTTATGCGTCATGCGTTATGCGTTATGCGTTATGCGTTATGCGTTAAGCGTTATGCGTTATGCGTCATGCGTTATGCGATATGCGTTATGCGTTATGCGTTATGCGTTATGCGTTATGCGTTATGCGTTATGCGTTATGCGTTATGCGTTATGCGTTATGCGTTATGCGTTATGCGTTATGCGTTATGCGTTATGCGTTATGCGTTATGCGTTATGCGTTATGCGTTATGCGTTATGCGTTATGCGTTATGCGTTATGCGTTATGCGTTATGCGTTATGCGTTATGCGTTATGCGTTATGCGTTATGCGTTATGCGTTATGCGTTATGTGTTATGCGTTATGCGTTATTCGTTAAGCGTTATGCGTCATGCGCTATGCGATATGCGTTATGCGTTATGCGCGATGCGTTATGCGTTATGCGTTATGAGTTATGCGTTATGCGTTATTCGTTAAGCGTTATGCGTCATGCGCTATGCGATATGCGTTATGCGTTATGCGTTATGCGTTATGAGTTATGCGTTATGCGTTATGCGTCATGCGTCATGCGTCATGCGTTATGCGTTATGCGTTATGCGTTATGCGTTATGCGTTATGCGTTATGCGTTATGCGTTATGCGTTATGCGTTATGCGTTATGCGTTATGCGTTATGCGTTATGCGTTATGCGTTATGCGATATGCGTTATGCGTTATGCGTTATGCGTTATGCGTTATGCGTTATGCGTTATGCGTCATGCGTTATGCGATATGCGTTATGCGTTATGCGTTATGCGTTATGCGTTATGCGTTATGCGTTATGCGTTATGCGTTATGCGTTATGCGTTATGCGTTATGCGTTATGCGTTATGCGTTATGCGTTATGCGTTATGCGTTATGCGTTATGCGTTATGCGTTATGCGTTATGCGTTATGCGTTATGCGTTATGCGTTATGCGTTATGCGTTATGCGTTATGCGTTATGCGTTATGCGTTATGCGTTATGCGTTATGCGTTATGCGTTATGCGTTATGCGTTATGCGTTATGTGTTATGCGTTATGCGTTATTCGTTAAGCGTTATGCGTCATGCGCTATGCGATATGCGTTATGCGTTATGCGCGATGCGTTATGCGTTATGCGTTATGAGTTATGCGTTATGCGTTATTCGTTAAGCGTTATGCGTCATGCGCTATGCGATATGCGTTATGCGTTATGCGCGATGCGTTATGCGTTATGCGTTATGAGTTATGCGTTATGCGTTATGCGTCATGCGTCATGCGTCATGCGTTATGCGTTATGCGTTATGCGTTATGCGTTATGCGTTATGCGTTATGCGTTATGCGTTATGCGTTATGCGTTATGCGTTATGCGTTATGCGTTATGCGTTATGCGTTATGCGTTATGCGATATGCGTTATGCGTTATGCGTTATGCGTTATGCGTTATGCGTTATGCGTTATGCGTTATGCGTTATGCGTTATGCGTTATGCGTTATGCGTTATGCGTTATGCGTTATGCGTTATGCGTTATGCGTTATGCGTTATGCGTTATGCGTTATGCGTTATGCGTTATGCGTTATGCGTTATGCGTTATGCGTTATGCGTTATGCGTTATGCGTTATGCGTTATGCGTTATGCGTTATGCGTTATGCGTTATGCGTTATGCGTTATGCGTTATGCGTTATGCGTTATGCGTTATGCGTTATGCGTTATGCGTTATGCGTTATGCGTTATGCGTTATGCGTTAGGCGTTATGCGTTATGCGTTACGCGTTATGCGTTATGCGCGATGCGTTATGCGTTATGCGTTATGCGTTAAGCGTTATGCGCGATGCGTTATGCGTTATGCGTTAAGCGTTATGCGTTATGCGTTATGCGTTATGCGTTATGCGTTAAGCGTTATGCGTTATGCGTTATGCGTTATGCGTTATGCGTTATGCGTTATGCGTTATGCGTTATGCGTTATGCGTTATGCGTTATGCGTTATGCGTTATGCGTTATGCGTTATGCGTTATGCGTTATGCGTTATGCGTTATGCGTTATGCGTTATGCGTTATGCGTTATGCGTTATGCGTTATGCGTTATGCGTTATGCGTTATGCGTTATGCGTTATGCGTTATGCGTTATGCGTTATGCGTTATGCGTTATGCGTTATGCGTTATGCGTTATGCGTTATGCGTTATGCGTTATGCGTTATGCGTTATGCGTTATGCGTTATGCGTTATGCGTTATGCGTTATGCGTTATGCGTTATGCGTTATGCGTTATGCGTTATGCGTTATGCGTTATGTGTTATGCGTTATGCGTAATGTGTTATGCGTTATGCGTTATTCGTTAAGCGTTATGCGTCATGCGCTATGCGATATGCGTTATGCGTTATGCGCGATGCGTTATGCGTTATGCGTTAAGCGTTATGCGTTATGCGTTATGCGTTATGCGTTATGCGTTATGCGTTATGCGTTATGCGTTATGCGTTATGCCTTATGCGTTATGCGTTATGCGTTATGCGTTATGCGTTATGCGTTATGCGTTATGCGATATGCGTTATGCGTTATGCGTTATGCGTTATGCGTTATGCGTTATGCGTTATGCGTTATGCGTTATGCGTTATGCGTTATGCGTTATGCGTCATGCGTTATGCGATATGCGTTATGCGTTATGCGTTATGCGTTATGCGATATGCGTTGTTCGTTATGCGTTATGCGTTATGCGTTACGCGTTATGCGTTATGCGTTATGCGTTATGCGTTATGCGTTATGTGTTATGCGTTATGCGTAATGTGTTATGCGTTATGCGTTATTCGTTAAGCGTTATGCGTCATGCGCTATGCGATATGCGTTATGCGTTATCGGCGATGCGTTATGCGTTATGCGTTATGCGTTATGAGTTATGCGTTATGCGTTATGCGTCATGCGTTATGCGTTATGCGTTATGCGTTATGCGTTAAGCGTTATGCGTTATGCGTCATGCGTTATGCGATATGCGTTATGCGTTATGCGTTATGCGTTATGCGTTATGCGTTATGCGTCATGCGTCATGCGTTATGCGTTATGCGTTATGCGTTATGCGTTATGCGTTATGCGTTATGCGTTATGCGTTATGCGTTATGCGTTATGCGTTATGCGTTATGCGTTATGCGTTATGCGTTATGCGTTATGCGTTATGCGATATGCGTTATGCGTTATGCGTTATGCGTTATGCGTTATGCGTTATGCGTTATGCGTTATGCGTTATGCGTTATGCGTTATGCGTTATGCGTTATGCGTTATGCGTTATGCGTTATGCGTTATGCGTTATGCGTTATGCGTTATGCGTTATGCGTTATGCGTTATGCGTTATGCGTTATGCGTTATGCGTTATGCGTTATGCGTTATGCGTTATGCGTTATGCGTTATGCGTTATGCGTTATGCGTTATGCGTTATGCGTTATGCGTTATGCGTTATGCGTTATGCGTTATGCGTTATGCGTTATGCGTTATGCGTTATGCGTTATGCGTTATGCGTTATGCGTTATGCGTTATGCGTTATGCGTTATGCGTTATGCGTTATGCGTTATGCGTTATGCGTTATGCGTTATGCGTTATGCGTTATGCGTTATGCGTTATGCGATATGCGTTATGCGTTATGCGTTATGCGTTATGCGTTATGCGTTATGCGTTATGCGTTATGCGTTATGCGTTATGCGTTATGCGTTATGCGTTATGCGTTATGCGTTATGCGTTATGCGTTATGCGTTATGCGTTATGCGTTATGCGTTATGCGTTATGCGTTATGCGTTATGCGTTATGCGTTATGCGTTATGCGTTATGCGTTATGCGTTATGCGTTATGCGTTATGCGTTATGCGTTATGCGTTATGCGTTATGCGTTATGCGTTATGCGTTATGCGTTATGCGTTATGCGTTATGCGTTATGCGTTATGCGTTATGTGTTATGCGTTATGCGTAATGTGTTATGCGTTATGCGTTATTCGTTAAGCGTTATGCGTCATGCGCTATGCGATATGCGTTATGCGTTATGCGCGATGCGTTATGCGTTATGCGTTAAGCGTTATGCGTTATGCGTTATGCGTTATGCGTTATGCGTTATGCGTTATGCGTTATGCGTTATGCGTTATGCCTTATGCGTTATGCGTTATGCGTTATGCGTTATGCGTTATGCGTTATGCGTTATGCGATATGCGTTATGCGTTATGCGTTATGCGTTATGCGTTATGCGTTATGCGTTATGCGTTATGCGTTATGCGTTATGCGTTATGCGTTATGCGTCATGCGTTATGCGATATGCGTTATGCGTTATGCGTTATGCGTTATGCGATATGCGTTGTTCGTTATGCGTTATGCGTTATGCGTTACGCGTTATGCGTTATGCGTTATGCGTTATGCGTTATGCGTTATGTGTTATGCGTTATGCGTAATGTGTTATGCGTTATGCGTTATTCGTTAAGCGTTATGCGTCATGCGCTATGCGATATGCGTTATGCGTTATCGGCGATGCGTTATGCGTTATGCGTTATGAGTTATGCGTTATGCGTTATGCGTCATGCGTTATGCGTTATGCGTTATGCGTTATGCGTTAAGCGTTATGCGTTATGCGTTATGCGTTATGCGTTATGCGTTATGCGTTATGCGTTATGCGATATGCGTTATGCGTTATGCGTTATGCGTTATGCGTTATGCGTTATGCGTTATGCGTTATGCGTTATGCGTTATGCGTTATGCGTTATGCGTTATGCGTTATGCGTTATGCGTTATGCGTTATGCGTTATGCGTTATGCGTTATGCGTTATGCGTTATGCGTTATGCGTTATGCGTTATGCGTTATGCGTTATGCGTTATGCGTTATGCGTTATGCGTTATGCGTTATGCGTTATGCGTTATGCGTTATGCGTTATGCGTTATGCGTTATGCGTTATGCGTTATGCGTTATGCGTTATGCGTTATGCGTTATGCGTTATGCGTTATGCGTTATGCGTTATGCGTTATGCGTTATGCGTTATGCGTTATGCGTTATGCGTTATGCGTTATGCGTTATGCGTTATGCGTTATGCGTTATGCGTTATGTGTTATGCGTTATGCGTTATTCGTTAAGCGTTATGCGTCATGCGCTATGCGATATGCGTTATGCGTTATGCGCGATGCGTTATGCGTTATGCGTTATGAGTTATGCGTTATGCGTTATTCGTTAAGCGTTATGCGTCATGCGCTATGCGATATGCGTTATGCGTTATGCGCGATGCGTTATGCGTTATGCGTTATGCGTTATGCGTTATGCGTTATGCGTTATGCGTTATGCGTTATGCGTTATGCGTTATGCGTTATGCGTTATGTGTTATGCGTTATGCGTTATTCGTTAAGCGTTATGCGTCATGCGCTATGCGATATGCGTTATGCGTTATGCGCGATGCGTTATGCGTTATGCGTTATGAGTTATGCGTTATGCGTTATTCGTTAAGCGTTATGCGTCATGCGCTATGCGATATGCGTTATGCGTTATGCGCGATGCGTTATGCGTTATGCGTTATGA
Organism: Lasioglossum baleicum; assembly: GCF_051020765.1. Taxonomy (NCBI): domain Eukaryota; kingdom Metazoa; phylum Arthropoda; class Insecta; order Hymenoptera; family Halictidae; genus Lasioglossum; species Lasioglossum baleicum. The sequence goes on along the minus strand of NW_027469421.1, from coordinate 29,711 downwards.
GTTATGCGTTATGCGTTATGCGTCATGCGTCATGCGTCATGCGTTATGCGTTATGCGTTATGCGTTATGCGTTATGCGTTATGCGTTATGCGTTATGCGTTATGCGTTATGCGTTATGCGTTATGCGTTATGCGTTATGCGTTATGCGTTATGCGTTATGCGTTATGCGTTATGCGTTATGCGATATGCGTTATGCGTTATGCGTTATGCGTTATGCGTTATGCGTTATGCGTTATGCGTTATGCGTTATGCGTTATGCGTTATGCGTTATGCGTTATGCGTTATGCGTTATGCGTTATGCGTTATGCGTTATGCGTTATGCGTTATGCGTTATGCGTTATGCGTTATGCGTTATGCGTTATGCGTTATGCGTTATGCGTTATGCGTTATGCGTTATGCGTTATGCGTTATGCGTTATGCGTTATGCGTTATGCGTTATGCGTTATGCGTTATGCGTTATGCGTTATGCGTTATGCGTTATGCGTTATGCGTTATGCGTTATGCGTTATGCGTTATGCGTTATGCGTTATGCGTTATGCGTTATGCGTTATGCGTTATGCGTTATGCGTTATGCGTTATGCGTTATGCGTTAGGCGTTATGCGTTATGCGTTATGCGTTATGCGTTATGCGTTATGCGTTATGCGTTATGCGTTATGCGTTATGCGTTATGCGTTATGCGTTATGCGTTATGCGTTATGCGTTATGCGTTATGCGTTATGCGTTATGCGTTATGCGTTATGCGTTATGCGTTATGCGTTATGCGTTATGCGTTATGCGTTATGCGTTATGCGTTATGCGTTATGCGTTATGCGTTATGCGTTATGCGTTATGCGTTATGCGTTATGCGTTATGCGTTATGCGTTATGTGTTATGCGTTATGCGTAATGTGTTATGCGTTATGCGTTATTCGTTAAGCGTTATGCGTCATGCGCTATGCGATATGCGTTATGCGTTATGCGCGATGCGTTATGCGTTATGCGTTAAGCGTTATGCGTTATGCGTTATGCGTTATGCGTTATGCGTTATGCGTTATGCGTTATGCGTTATGCGTTATGCGTTATGCGTTATGCGTTATGCGTTATGCGTTATGCCTTATGCGTTATGCGTTATGCGTTATGCGTTATGCGTTATGCGTTATGCGTTATGCGTTATGCGTTATGCGTTATGCGTTATGCGTTATGCGATATGCGTTATGCGTTATGCGTTATGCGTTATGCGTTATGCGTTATGCGTTATGCGTTATGCGTTATGCGTTATGCGTTATGCGTTATGCGTTATGCGTTATGCGTTATGCGTTATGCGTTATGCGTTATGCGTTATGCGTTATGCGTTATGCGTTATGCGTTATGCGTTATGCGTTATGCGTTATGCGTTATGCGTTATGCGTTATGCGTTATGCGTTATGCGTTATGCGTTATGCGTTATGCGTTATGCGTTATGCGTTATGCGTTATGCGTTATGCGTTATGCGTTATGCGTTATGCGTTATGCGTTATGCGTTATGCGTTATGCGTTATGCGTTATGCGTTATGCGTTATGCGTTATGCGTTATGCGTTATGCGTTATGCGTTATGCGTTATGCGTTATGCGTTATGCGTTATGCGTTATGCGTTATGCGTTATGCGTTATGCGTTATGCGTTATGCGTTATGCGTTATGCGTTATGCGTTATGCGTTATGCGTTATGCGTTATGCGTTATGCGTTATGCGTTATGCGTTATGCGTTATGCGTTATGCGTTATGCGTTATGCGTTATGCGTTATGCGTTATGCGTTATGCGTTATGCGTTATGCGTTATGCGTTATGCGTTATGCGTTATGCGTTATGCGTTATGCGTTATGCGTTATGCGTTATGCGTTATGCGTTATGCGTTATGCGTTATGCGTTATGCGTTATGCGTTATGCGTTATGCGTTATGCGTTATGCGTTATGCGTTATGCGTTATGCGTTATGTGTTATGCGTTATGCGTAATGTGTTATGCGTTATGCGTTATTCGTTAAGCGTTATGCGTCATGCGCTATGCGTTATGCGTTATGCGTTATGCGTTATGCGTTATGCGTTATGCGTTATGCGTTATGCGTTATGCGTTATGCGTTATGCGTTATGCGATATGCGTTATGCGTTATGCGTTATGCGTTATGCGTTATGCGTTATGCGTTATGCGTTATGCGTTATGCGTTATGCGTTATGCGTTATGCGTTATGCGTTATGCGTTATGCGTTATGCGTTATGCGTTATGCGTTATGCGTTATGCGTTATGCGTTATGCGTTATGCGTTATGCGTTATGCGTTATGCGTTATGCGTTATGCGTTATGCGTTATGCGTTATGCGTTATGCGTTATGCGTTATGCGTTATGCGTTATGCGTTATGCGTTATGCGTTATGCGTTATGCGTTATGCGTTATGCGTTATGCGTTATGCGTTATGCGTTATGCGTTATGCGTTATGCGTTATGCGTTATGCGTTATGCGTTATGCGTTATGCGTTATGCGTTATGCGTTATGCGTTATGCGTTATGCGTTATGCGTTATGCGTTATGCGTTATGCGTTATGCGTTATGCGTTATGCGTTATGCGTTATGCGTTATGCGTTATGCGTTATGCGTTATGCGTTATGCGTTATGCGTTATGCGTTATGCGTTATGCGTTATGCGTTATGCGTTATGCGTTATGCGTTATGCGTTATGCGTTATGCGTTATGCGTTATGCGTTATGCGTTATGCGTTATGCGTTATGCGTTATGCGTTATGCGTTATGCGTTATGCGTTATGCGTTATGCGTTATGCGTTATGCGTTATGCGTTATGCGTTATGCGTTATGCGTTATGCGTTATGCGTTATGCGTTATGCGTTATGCGTTATGCGTTATGCGTTATGCGTTATGCGTTATGCGTTATGCGTTATGCGTTATGCGTTAGGCGTTATGCGTTATGCGTTACGCGTTATGCGTTATGCGCGATGCGTTATGCGTTATGCGTTATGCGTTAAGCGTTATGCGCGATGCGTTATGCGTTATGCGTTAAGCGTTATGCGTTATGCGTTATGCGTTATGCGTTATGCGTTAAGCGTTATGCGTTATGCGTTATGCGTTATGCGTTATGCGTTATGCGTTATGCGTTATGCGTTATGCGTTATGCGTTATGCGTTATGCGTTATGCGTTATGCGTTATGCGTTATGCGATATGCGTTATGCGTTATGCGTTATGCGTTATGCGTTATGCGTTATGCGTTATGCGTTATGCGTTATGCGTTATGCGTTATGCGTTATGCGTTATGCGTTATGCGTTATGCGTTATGCGTTATGCGTTATGCGATATGCGATATGCGTTATGCGTTATGCGTTATGCGTTATGCGTTATGCGTTATGCGTTATGCGTTATGCGTTATGCGTTATGCGTTATGCGTTATGCGTTATGCGTTATGCGTTATGCGTTATGCGTTATGCGTTATGCGTTATGCGTTATGCGTTATGCGTTATGCGTTATGCGTTATGCGTTATGCGTTATGCGTTATGCGTTATGCGTTATGCGTTATGCGTTATGCGTTATGCGTTATGCGTTATGCGTTATGCGTTATGCGTTATGCGTTATGCGTTATGCGTTATGCGTTATGCGTTATGCGTTATGCGTTATGCGTTATGCGTTATGCGTTATGCGTTATGCGTTATGCGTTATGCGTTATGCGTTATGCGTTATGCGTTATGCGTTATGCGTTATGCGTTATGCGTTATGCGTTATGCGTTATGCGTTATGCGTTATGCGTTATGCGTTATGCGTTATGCGTTATGCGTTATGCGTTATGCGTTATGCGTTATGCGTTATGCGTTATGCGTTATGCGTTATGCGTTATGCGTTATGTGTTATGCGTTATGCGTAATGTGTTATGCGTTATGCGTTATTCGTTAAGCGTTATGCGTCATGCGCTATGCGATATGCGTTATGCGTTATGCGCGATGCGTTATGCGTTATGCGTTAAGCGTTATGCGTTATGCGTTATGCGTTATGCGTTATGCGTTATGCGTTATGCGTTATGCGTTATGCGTTATGCCTTATGCGTTATGCGTTATGCGTTATGCGTTATGCGTTATGCGTTATGCGTTATGCGATATGCGTTATGCGTTATGCGTTATGCGTTATGCGTTATGCGTTATGCGTTATGCGTTATGCGTTATGCGTTATGCGTTATGCGTTATGCGTCATGCGTTATGCGATATGCGTTATGCGTTATGCGTTATGCGTTATGCGATATGCGTTGTTCGTTATGCGTTATGCGTTATGCGTTACGCGTTATGCGTTATGCGTTATGCGTTATGCGTTATGCGTTATGTGTTATGCGTTATGCGTAATGTGTTATGCGTTATGCGTTATTCGTTAAGCGTTATGCGTCATGCGCTATGCGATATGCGTTATGCGTTATCGGCGATGCGTTATGCGTTATGCGTTATGCGTTATGAGTTATGCGTTATGCGTTATGCGTCATGCGTTATGCGTTATGCGTTATGCGTTATGCGTTAAGCGTTATGCGTTATGCGTCATGCGTTATGCGATATGCGTTATGCGTTATGCGTTATGCGTTATGCGTTATGCGTTATGCGTTATGCGTTATGCGTTATGCGTTATGCGTTATGCGTTATGCGTTATGCGTTATGCGTTATGCGTTATGCGTTATGCGTTATGCGTTATGCGTTATGCGTTATGCGTTATGCGTTATGCGTTATGCGTTATGCGTTATGCGTTATGCGTTATGCGTTATGCGTTATGCGTTATGCGTTATGCGTTATGCGTTATGCGTTATGCGTTATGCGTTATGCGTTATGCGTTATGCGTTATGCGTTATGCGTTATGCGTTATGCGTTATGCGTTATGCGTTATGCGTTATGCGTTATGCGTTATGCGTTATGCGTTATGCGTTATGCGTTATGCGTTATGCGTTATGCGTTATGCGTTATGCGTTATGCGTTATGCGTTATGCGTTATGCGTTATGCGTTATGCGTTATGCGTTATGCGTTATGCGTTATGCGTTATGCGTTATGCGTTATGCGTTATGCGTTATGCGTTATGCGTTATGCGTTATGCGTTATGCGTTATGCGTTATGCGTTAGGCGTTATGCGTTACGCGTTACGCGTTATGCGTTATGCGCGATGCGTTATGCGTTATGCGTTAAGCGTTATGCGCGATGCGTTATGCGTTATGCGTTAAGCGTTATGCGTTATGCGTTATGCGTTATGCGTTATGCGTTATGCGTTAAGCGTTATGCGTTATGCGTTATGCGTTATGCGTTATGCGTTATGCGTTATGCGTTATGCGTTATGCGTTATGCGTTATGCGTTATGCGTTATGCGTTATGCGTTATGCGATATGCGTTATGCGTTATGCGTTATGCGTTATGCGTTATGCGTTATGCGTTATGCGTTATGCGTTATGCGTTATGCGTTATGCGTTATGCGTTATGCGTTATGCGTTATGCGTTATGCGTTATGCGTTATGCGTTATGCGTTATGCGTTATGCGTTATGCGTTATGCGTTATGCGTTATGCGTTATGCGTTATGCGTTATGCGTTATGCGTTATGCGTTATGCGTTATGCGTTATGCGTTATGCGTTATGCGTTATGCGTTATGCGTTATGCGTTATGCGTTATGCGTTATGCGTTATGCGTTATGCGTTATGCGTTATGCGTTATGCGTTATGCGTTATGCGTTATGCGTTATGCGTTATGCGTTATGCGTTATGCGTTATGCGTTATGCGTTATGTGTTATGCGTTATGCGTTATTCGTTAAGCGTTATGCGTCATGCGCTATGCGATATGCGTTATGCGTTATGCGCGATGCGTTATGCGTTATGCGTTATGAGTTATGCGTTATGCGTTATTCGTTAAGCGTTATGCGTCATGCGCTATGCGATATGCGTTATGCGTTATGCGCGATGCGTTATGCGTTATGCGTTATGAGTTATGCGTTATGCGTTATGCGTCATGCGTCATGCGTCATGCGTTATGCGTTATGCGTTATGCGTTATGCGTTATGCGTTATGCGTTATGCGTTATGCGTTATGCGTTATGCGTTATGCGTTATGCGTTATGCGTTATGTGTTATGCGTTATGCGTTATTCGTTAAGCGTTATGCGTCATGCGCTATGCGATATGCGTTATGCGTTATGCGCGATGCGTTATGCGTTATGCGTTATGAGTTATGCGTTATGCGTTATTCGTTAAGCGTTATGCGTCATGCGCTATGCGATATGCGTTATGCGTTATGCGCGATGCGTTATGCGTTATGCATTATGAGTTATGCGTTATGCGTTATGCGTCATGCGTCATGCGTCATGCGTTATGCGTTATGCGTTATGCGTTATGCGTTATGCGTTATGCGTTATGCGTTATGCGTTATGCGTTATGCGTTATGCGTTATGCGTTATGCGTTATGCGTTATGCGTTATGCGTTATGCGTTATGCGATATGCGTTATGCGTTATGCGTTATGCGTTATGCGTTATGCGTTATGCGTTATGCGTTATGCGTTATGCGTTATGCGTTATGCGTTATGCGTTATGCGTTATGCGTTATGCGTTATGCGTTATGCGTTATGCGTTATGCGTTATGCGTTATGCGTTATGCGTTATGCGTTATGCGTTATGCGTTATGCGTTATGCGTTATGCGTTATGCGTTATGCGTTATGCGTTATGCGTTATGCGTTATGCGTTATGCGTTATGCGTTATGCGTTATGCGTTATGCGTTATGCGTTATGCGTTATGCGTTATGCGTTATGCGTTATGCGTTATGCGTTATGCGTTATGCGTTATGCGTTATGCGTTATGCGTTATGCGTTATGCGTTATGCGTTATGCGTTATGCGTTATGCGTTATGCGTTATGCGTTATGCGTTATGCGTTATGCGTTATGCGTTATGCGTTATGCGTTATGCGTTAGGCGTTATGCGTTATGCGTTACGCGTTATGCGTTATGCGCGATGCGTTATGCGTTATGCGTTAAGCGTTATGCGCGATGCGTTATGCGTTATGCGTTATGCGTTATGCGTTATGCGTTATGCGTTATGCGTTAAGCGTTATGCGTTATGCGTTATGCGTTATGCGTTATGCGTTATGCGTTATGCGTTATGCGTTATGCGTTATGCGTTATGCGTTATGCGTTATGCGTTATGCGATATGCGTTATGCGTTATGCGTTATGCGTTATGCGTTATGCGTTATGCGTTATGCGTTATGCGTTATGCGTTATGCGTTATGCGTTATGCGTTATGCGTTATGCGTTATGCGTTATGCGTTATGCGTTATGCGTTATGCGTTATGCGTTATGCGTTATGCGTTATGCGTTATGCGTTATGCGTTATGCGTTATGCGTTATGCGTTATGCGTTATGCGTTATGCGTTATGCGTTATGCGTTATGCGTTATGCGTTATGCGTTATGCGTTATGCGTTATGCGTTATGCGTTATGCGTTATGCGTTATGCGTTATGCGTTATGCGTTATGCGTTATGCGTTATGCGTTATGCGTTATGCGTTATGCGTTATGCGTTATGCGTTATGCGTTATGCGTTATGCGTTATGCGTTATGCGTTATGCGTTATGTGTTATGCGTTATGCGTTATTCGTTAAGCGTTATGCGTCATGCGCTATGCGATATGCGTTATGCGTTATGCGCGATGCGTTATGCGTTATGCGTTATGAGTTATGCGTTATGCGTTATTCGTTAAGCGTTATGCGTCATGCGCTATGCGATATGCGTTATGCGTTATGCGCGATGCGTTATGCGTTATGCGTTATGAGTTATGCGTTATGCGTTATGCGTCATGCGTCATGCGTCATGCGTTATGCGTTATGCGTTATGCGTTATGCGTTATGCGTTATGCGTTATGCGTTATGCGTTATGCGTTATGCGTTATGCGTTATGCGTTATGCGTTATGCGTTATGCGTTATGCGTTATGCGTTATGCGTTATGCGATATGCGTTATGCGTTATGCGTTATGCGTTATGCGTTATGCGTTATGCGTTATGCGTTATGCGTTATGCGTTATGCGTTATGCGTTATGCGTTATGCGTTATGCGTTATGCGTTATGCGTTATGCGTTATGCGTTATGCGTTATGCGTTATGCGTTATGCGTTATGCGTTATGCGTTATGCGTTATGCGTTATGCGTTATGCGTTATGCGTTAGGCGTTATGCGTTATGCGTTATGCGTTATGCGTTATGCGTTATGCGTTATGCGTTATGCGTTATGCGTTATGCGTTATGCGTTATGCGTTATGCGTTATGCGTTATGTGTTATGCGTTATGCGTTATGCGTTATGCGTTATGCGTTATGCGTTATGCGTTATGCGTTATGCGTTATGCGTTATGCGTTATGTGTTATGCGTTATGCGTAATGTGTTATGCGTTATGCGTTATTCGTTAAGCGTTATGCGTCATGCGCTATGCGATATGCGTTATGCGTTATGCGCGATGCGTTATGCGTTATGCGTTAAGCGTTATGCGTTATGCGTTATGCGTTATGCGTTATGCGTTATGCGTTATGCGTTATGCGTTATGCGTTATGCGTTATGCGTTATGCCTTATGCGTTATGCGTTATGCGTTATGCGTTATGCGTTATGCGTTATGCGTTATGCGTTATGCGTTATGCGTTATGCGTTATGCGTTATGCGTTATGCGATATGCGTTATGCGTTATGCGTTATGCGTTATGCGTTATGCGTTATGCGTTATGCGTTATGCGTTATGCGTTATGCGTTATGCGTTATGCGTTATGCGTTATGCGTTATGCGTTATGCGTTATGCGTTATGCGTTATGCGTTATGCGTTATGCGTTATGCGTTATGCGTTATGCGTTATGCGTTATGCGTTATGCGTTATGCGTTATGCGTTATGCGTTATGCGTTATGCGTTATGCGTTATGCGTTATGCGTTATGCGTTATGCGTTATGCGTTATGCGTTATGCGTTATGCGTTATGCGTTATGCGTTATGCGTTATGCGTCATGCGTCATGCGTTATGCGTTATGCGTTATGCGTTATGCGTTATGCGTTATGCGTTATGCGTTATGCGTTATGCGTTATGCGTTATGCGTTATGCGTTATGCGTTATGCGTTATGCCTTATGCGTTATGCGTTATGCGTTATGCGTTATGCGTTATGCGTTATGCGTTATGCGATATGCGTTATGCGTTATGCGTTATGCGTTATGCGTTATGCGTTATGCGTTATGCGTTATGCGTTATGCGTTATGCGTTATGCGTTATGCGATATGCGTTGTTCGTTATGCGTTATGCGTTATGCGTTATGCGTTATGCGTTATGCGTTATGCGTTATGCGTTATGCGTTATGCGTTATGCGTTATGCGTTATGCGTTATGCGTTATGCGTTATGCGTTATGCGTTATGCGTTATGCGTTATGCGTTATGCGTTATGCGTTATGCGTTATGCGTTATGCGTGATGCGTCATGCGTCATGCGTTATGCGTTATGCGTTATGCGTTATGCGTTATGCGTTATGCGTTATGCGTTATGCGTTATGCGTTATGCGTTATGCGTTATGCGTTATGCGTTATGCGTTATGCGTTATGCGTTATGCGTTATGCGTTATGCGTTATGCGTTATGCGTTATGCGTTATGCGTTATGCGTTATGCGTTATGCGTTATGCGTTATGCGTTATGCGTTATGCGTTATGCGTTATGCGTTATGCGTTATGCGTTATGCGTCATGCGTCATGCGTTATGCGTTATGCGTTATGCGTTATGCGTTATGCGTTATGCGTTATGCGTTATGCGTTATGCGTTATGCGTTATGCGTTATGCGTTATGCGTTATGCGTTATGCGTTATGCGTTATGCGTTATGCGTTATGCGTTATGCGTTATGCGTTATGCGTTATGCGTTATGCGTTATGCGATATGCGTTATGCGTTATGCGTTATGCGTTATGCGTTATGCGTTATGCGTTATGCGTTATGCGTTATGCGTTATGCGTTATGCGTTATGCGTTATGCGTTATGCGTTATGCGTTATGCGTTATGCGTTATGCGTTATGCGTTATGCGTTATGCGTTATGCGTTATGCGTTATGCGTTATGCGTTATGCGTTATGCGTTATGCGTTATGCGTTATGCGTTATGCGTTATGCGTTATGCGTTATGCGTTATGCGTTATGCGTTATGCGTTATGCGTTATGCGTTATGCGTTATGCGTTATGCGTTATGCGTTATGCGTTATGCGTTATGCGTTATGCGTTATGCGTTATGCGTTATGCGTTATGCGTTATGCGTTATGCGTTATGCGTTATGCGTTATGCGTTATGCGTTATGCGTTATGCGTTATGCGTTATGCGTTATGCGTTATGCGTTATGCGTTATGCGTTATGCGTTATGCGTTATGCGTTATGCGTTATGCGTTATGCGTTATGCGTTATGCGTTATGCGTTATGCGTTATGCGTTATGCGTTATGCGTTATGCGTTATGCGTTATGCGTTATGCGTTATGCGTTATGCGTTATGCGTTATGCGTTATGCGTTATGCGTTATGCGTTATGCGTTATGCGTTATGCGTTATGCGTTATGCGTTATGCGTTATGCGTTATGCGTTATGCGTTATGCGTTATGCGTTATGCGTTATGCGTTATGCGTTATGCGTTATGCGTTATGCGTTATGTGTTATGCGTTATGCGTAATGTGTTATGCGTTATGCGTTATTCGTTAAGCGTTATGCGTCATGCGCTATGCGATATGCGTTATGCGTTATGCGCGATGCGTTATGCGTTATGCGTTAAGCGTTATGCGTTATGCGTTATGCGTTATGCGTTATGCGTTATGCGTTATGCGTTATGCGTTATGCGTTATGCGTTATGCGTTATGCCTTATGCGTTATGCGTTATGCGTTATGCGTTATGCGTTATGCGTTATGCGTTATGCGATATGCGTTATGCGTTATGCGTTATGCGTTATGCGTTATGCGTTATGCGTTATGCGTTATGCGTTATGCGTTATGCGTTATGCGTTATGCGTTATGCGTTATGCGATATGCGTTATGCGTTATGCGTTATGCGTTATGCGTTATGCGTTATGCGTTATGCGTTATGCGTTATGCGTTATGCGTTATGCGTTATGCGTTATGCGTTATGCGATATGCGTTATGCGTTATGCGTTATGCGTTATGCGTTATGCGTTATGCCTTATGCGTTATGCGTTATGCGTTATGCGTTATGCGTTATGCCTTATGCGTTATGCGTTATGCGTCATGCGTCATGCGTTATGCGTTATGCGTTATGCGTTATGCGTTATGCGTTATGCGTTATGCGTTATGCGTTATGCGTTATGCGATATGCGTTATGCGTTATGCGTTATGCGTTATGCGTTATGCGTTATGCGTTATGCGTTATGCGTTATGCGTTATGCGTTATGCGTTATGCGTTATGCGTTATGCGTTATGCGTTATGCGTTATGCGTTATGCGTTATGCGTTATGCGTTATGCGTTATGCGTTATGCGTTATGCGTTATGCGTTATGCGTTATGCGTTATGCGTTATGCGTTATGCGTTATGCGTTATGCGTTATGCGTTATGCGTTATGCGTTAGGCGTTATGCGTTATGCGTTACGCGTTATGCGTTATGCGCGATGCGTTATGCGTTATGCGTTATGCGTTAAGCGTTATGCGCGATGCGTTATGCGTTATGCGTTAAGCGTTATGCGTTATGCGTTATGCGTTATGCGTTATGCGTTAAGCGTTATGCGTTATGCGTTATGCGTTATGCGTTATGCGTTATGCGTTATGCGTTATGCGTTATGCGTTATGCGTTATGCGTTATGCGTTATGCGTTATGCGATATGCGTTATGCGTTATGCGTTATGCGTTATGCGTTATGCGTTATGCGTTATGCGTTATGCGTTATGCGTTATGCGTTATGCGTTATGCGTTATGCGTTATGCGTTATGCGTTATGCGTTATGCGTTATGCGTTATGCGTTATGCGATATGCGTTATGCGTTATGCGTTATGCGTTATGCGTTATGCGTTATGCGTTATGCGTTATGCGTTATGCGTTATGCGTTATGCGTTATGCGTTATGCGTTATGCGTTATGCGTTATGCGTTATGCGTTATGCGTTATGCGTTATGCGTTATGCGTTATGCGTTATGCGTTATGCGTTATGCGTTATGCGTTATGCGTTATGCGTTATGCGTTATGCGTTATGCGTTATGCGTTATGCGTTATGCGTTATGCGTTATGCGTTATGCGTTATGCGTTATGCGTTATGCGTTATGCGTTATGCGTTATGCGTTATGCGTTATGCGTTATGCGTTATGCGTTATGCGTTATGCGTTATGCGTTATGCGTTATGTGTTATGCGTTATGCGTAATGTGTTATGCGTTATGCGTTATTCGTTAAGCGTTATGCGTCATGCGCTATGCGATATGCGTTATGCGTTATGCGCGATGCGTTATGCGTTATGCGTTAAGCGTTATGCGTTATGCGTTATGCGTTATGCGTTATGCGTTATGCGTTATGCGTTATGCGTTATGCGTTATGCCTTATGCGTTATGCGTTATGCGTTATGCGTTATGCGTTATGCGTTATGCGTTATGCGATATGCGTTATGCGTTATGCGTTATGCGTTATGCGTTATGCGTTATGCGTTATGCGTTATGCGTTATGCGTTATGCGTTATGCGTTATGCGTTATGCGTTATGCGTCATGCGTTATGCGATATGCGTTATGCGTTATGCGTTATGCGTTATGCGATATGCGTTGTTCGTTATGCGTTATGCGTTATGCGTTACGCGTTATGCGTTATGCGTTATGCGTTATGCGTTATGCGTTATGTGTTATGCGTTATGCGTAATGTGTTATGCGTTATGCGTTATTCGTTAAGCGTTATGCGTCATGCGCTATGCGATATGCGTTATGCGTTATGCGCGATGCGTTATGCGTTATGCGTTAAGCGTTATGCGTTATGCGTTATGCGTTATGCGTTATGCGTTATGCGTTATGCGTTATGCGTTATGCGTTATGCGTTATGCGTTATGCGTTATGCGTTATGCGTTATGCGTTATGCGTTATGCGTTATGCGTTATGCGTTATGCGTTATGCGTTATGCGTTATGCGTTATGCGTTATGCGTCATGCGTCATGCGTTATGCGTTATGCGTTATGCGTTATGCGTTATGCGTTATGCGTTATGCGTTATGCGTTATGCGTTATGCGTTATGCGTTATGCGTTATGCGTTATGCCTTATGCGTTATGCGTTATGCGTTATGCGTTATGCGTTATGCGTTATGCGTTATGCGATATGCGTTATGCGTTATGCGTTATGCGTTATGCGTTATGCGTTATGCGTTATGCGTTATGCGTTATGCGTTATGCGTTATGCGTTATGCGTTATGCGTTATGTGTTATGCGTTACGCGTTATGCGTTATGCGTTATGCGTTATGCGTTATGCGTTATGCGTTATGCGTTATGCGTTATGCGTTATGCCTTATGCGTTATGCGTTATGCGTTATGCGTTATGCGTTATGCGTTATGCGTTATGCGATATGCGTTATGCGTTATGCGTTATGCGTTATGCGTTATGCGTTATGCGTTATGCGTTATGCGTTATGCGTTATGCGTTATGCGTTATGCGTTAGGCGTTATGCGTTACGCGTTACGCGTTATGCGTTATGCGCGATGCGTTATGCGTTATGCGTTAAGCGTTATGCGCGATGCGTTATGCGTTATGCGTTAAGCGTTATGCGTTATGTGTTATGCGTTATGCGTTATGCGTTATGCGTTAAGCGTTATGCGTTATGCGTTATGCGTTATGCGTTATGCGTTATGCGTTATGCGTTATGCGTTATGCGTTATGCGTTATGCGTTATGCGTTATGCGTTATGCGTTATGCGATATGCGTTATGCGTTATGCGTTATGCGTTATGCGTTATGCGTTATGCGTTATGCGTTATGCGTTATGCGTTATGCGTTATGCGTTATGCGTTATGCGTTATGCGTTATGCGTTATGCGTTATGCGTTATGCGTTATGCGTTATGCGTTATGCGTTATGCGTTATGCGTTATGCGTTATGCGTTATGCGTTATGCGTTATGCGTTATGCGTTATGCGTTATGCGTTATGCGTTATGCGTTATGCGTTATGCGTTATGCGTTATGCGTTATGCGTTATGCGTTATGCGTTATGCGTTATGCGTTATGCGTTATGCGTTATGCGTTATGCGTTATGCGTTATGCGTTATGCGTTATGCGTTATGCGTTATGCGTTATGCGTTATGCGTTATGCGTTATGCGTTATGCGTTATGCGTTATGCGTTATGCGTTATGCGTTATGCGTTATGCGTTATGCGTTATGCGTTATGCGTTATGCGTTATGCGTTATGCGTTATGCGTTATGCGTTATGCGTTATGCGTTATGCGTTATGCGTTATGCGTTATGCGTTATGCGTTATGCGTTATGCGTTATGCGTTATGCGTTATGCGTTATGCGTTATGCGTTATGCGTTATGCGTTATGTGTTATGCGTTATGCGTTATTCGTTAAGCGTTATGCGTCATGCGCTATGCGATATGCGTTATGCGTTATGCGCGATGCGTTATGCGTTATGCGTTATGAGTTATGCGTTATGCGTTATTCGTTAAGCGTTATGCGTCATGCGCTATGCGATATGCGTTATGCGTTATGCGCGATGCGTTATGCGTTATGCGTTATGAGTTATGCGTTATGCGTTATGCGTCATGCGTCATGCGTCATGCGTTATGCGTTATGCGTTATGCGTTATGCGTTATGCGTTATGCGTTATGCGTTATGCGTTATGCGTTATGCGTTATGCGTTATGCGTTATGCGTTATGCGTTATGCGTTATGCGTTATGCGTTATGCGTTATGCGATATGCGTTATGCGTTATGCGTTATGCGTTATGCGTTATGCGTTATGCGTTATGCGTTATGCGTTATGCGTTATGCGTTATGCGTTATGCGTTATGCGTTATGCGTTATGCGTTATGCGTTATGCGTTATGCGTTATGCGTTATGCGTTATGCGTTATGCGTTATGCGTTATGCGTTATGCGTTATGCGTTATGCGTTATGCGTTATGCGTTATGCGTTATGCGTTATGCGTTATGCGTTATGCGTTATGCGTTATGCGTTATGCGTTATGCGTTATGCGTTATGCGTTATGCGTTATGCGTTATGCGTTATGCGTTATGCGTTATGCGTTATGCGTTATGCGTTATGCGTTATGCGTTATGCGTTATGCGTTATGCGTTATGCGTTATGCGTTATGCGTTATGCGTTATGCGTTATGCGTTATGCGTTATGCGTTATGCGTTATGCGTTATGCGTTATGCGTTATGCGTTATGCGTTATGCGTTATGCGTTATGCGTTATGCGTTATGCGTTAGGCGTTATGCGTTATGCGTTATGCGTTATGCGTTATGCGTTATGCGTTATGCGTTATGCGTTATGCGTTATGTGTTATGCGTTATGCGTTATGCGTTATGCGTTATGCGTTATGCGTTATGCGTTATGCGTTATGCGTTATGCGTTATGCGTTATGTGTTATGCGTTATGCGTAATGTGTTATGCGTTATGCGTTATTCGTTAAGCGTTATGCGTCATGCGCTATGCGATATGCGTTATGCGTTATGCGCGATGCGTTATGCGTTATGCGTTAAGCGTTATGCGTTATGCGTTATGCGTTATGCGTTATGCGTTATGCGTTATGCGTTATGCGTTATGCGTTATGCGTTATGCGTTATGCCTTATGCGTTATGCGTTATGCGTTATGCGTTATGCGTTATGCGTTATGCGTTATGCGTTATGCGTTATGCGTTATGCGTTATGCGTTATGCGTTATGCGATATGCGTTATGCGTTATGCGTTATGCGTTATGCGTTATGCGTTATGCGTTATGCGTTATGCGTTATGCGTTATGCGTTATGCGTTATGCGTTATGCGTTATGCGTTATGCGTTATGCGTTATGCGTTATGCGTTATGCGTTATGCGTTATGCGTTATGCGTTATGCGTTATGCGTTATGCGTTATGCGTTATGCGTTATGCGTTATGCGTTATGCGTTATGCGTTATGCGTTATGCGTTATGCGTTATGCGTTATGCGTTATGCGTTATGCGTTATGCGTTATGCGTTATGCGTTATGCGTTATGCGTTATGCGTTATGCGTTATGCGTTATGCGTTATGCGTTATGCGTCATGCGTCATGCGTTATGCGTTATGCGTTATGCGTTATGCGTTATGCGTTATGCGTTATGCGTTATGCGTTATGCGTTATGCGTTATGCGTTATGCGTTATGCGTTATGCCTTATGCGTTATGCGTTATGCGTTATGCGTTATGCGTTATGCGTTATGCGTTATGCGATATGCGTTATGCGTTATGCGTTATGCGTTATGCGTTATGCGTTATGCGTTATGCGTTATGCGTTATGCGTTATGCGTTATGCGTTATGCGTTATGCGATATGCGTTGTTCGTTATGCGTTATGCGTTATGCGTTATGCGTTATGCGTTATGCGTTATGCGTTATGCGTTATGCGTTATGCGTTATGCGTTATGCGTTATGCGTTATGCGTTATGCGTTATGCGTTATGCGTTATGCGTTATGCGTTATGCGTTATGCGTTATGCGTTATGCGTTATGCGTTATGCGTTAGCGTCATGCGTCATGCGTTATGCGTTATGCGTTATGCGTTATGCGTTATGCGTTATGCGTTATGCGTTATGCGTTATGCGTTATGCGTTATGCGTTATGCGTTATGCGTTATGCGTTATGCGTTATGCGTTATGCGTTATGCGTTATGCGTTATGCGTTATGCGTTATGCGTTATGCGTTATGCGTTATGCGTTATGCGTTATGCGTTATGCGTTATGCGTTATGCGTTATGCGTTATGCGTTATGCGTTATGCGTCATGCGTCATGCGTTATGCGTTATGCGTTATGCGTTATGCGTTATGCGTTATGCGTTATGCGTTATGCGTTATGCGTTATGCGTTATGCGTTATGCGTTATGCGTTATGCGTTATGCGTTATGCGTTATGCGTTATGCGTTATGCGTTATGCGTTATGCGTTATGCGTTATGCGTTATGCGATATGCGTTATGCGTTATGCGTTATGCGTTATGCGTTTATGCGTTATGCGTTATGCGTTATGCGTTATGCGTTATGCGTTATGCGTTATGCGTTATGCGTTATGCGTTATGCGTTATGCGTTATGCGTTATGCGTTATGCGTTATGCGTTATGCGTTATGCGTTATGCGTTATGCGTTATGCGTTATGCGTTATGCGTTATGCGTTATGCGTTATGCGTTATGCGTTATGCGTTATGCGTTATGCGTTATGCGTTATGCGTTATGCGTTATGCGTTTATGCGTTATGCGTTATGCGTTATGCGTTATGCGTTATGCGTTATGCGTTATGCGTTATGCGTTATGCGTTATGCGTTATGCGTTATGCGTTATGCGTTATGCGTTATGCGTTATGCGTTATGCGTTATGCGTTATGCGTTATGCGTTATGCGTTATGCGTTATGCGTTATGCGTTATGCGTTATGCGTTATGCGTTATGCGTTATGCGTTATGCGTTATGCGTTATGCGTTATGCGTTATGCGTTATGCGTTATGCGTTATGCGTTATGCGTTATGCGTTATGCGTTATGCGTTATGCGTTATGCGTTATGCGTTATGCGTTATGCGTTATGCGTTATGCGTTATGCGTTATGCGTTATGCGTTATGCGTTATGCGTTATGCGTTATGCGTTATGCGTTATGCGTTATGCGTTATGCGTTATGCGTTATGCGTTATGCGTTATGCGTTATGCGTTATGTGTTATGCGTTATGCGTAATGTGTTATGCGTTATGCGTTATTCGTTAAGCGTTATGCGTCATGCGCTATGCGATATGCGTTATGCGTTATGCGCGATGCGTTATGCGTTATGCGTTAAGCGTTATGCGTTATGCGTTATGCGTTATGCGTTATGCGTTATGCGTTATGCGTTATGCGTTATGCGTTATGCGTTATGCGTTATGCGTTATGCCTTATGCGTTATGCGTTATGCGTTATGCGTTATGCGTTATGCGTTATGCGTTATGCGATATGCGTTATGCGTTATGCGTTATGCGTTATGCGTTATGCGTTATGCGTTATGCGTTATGCGTTATGCGTTATGCGTTATGCGTTATGCGTTATGCGTTATGCGATATGCGTTATGCGTTATGCGTTATGCGTTATGCGTTATGCGTTATGCGTTATGCGTTATGCGTTATGCGTTATGCGTTATGCGTTATGCGTTATGCGTTATGCGATATGCGTTATGCGTTATGCGTTATGCGTTATGCGTTATGCGTTATGCCTTATGCGTTATGCGTTATGCGTTATGCGTTATGCGTTATGCCTTATGCGTTATGCGTTATGCGTCATGCGTCATGCGTTATGCGTTATGCGTTATGCGTTATGCGTTATGCGTTATGCGTTATGCGTTATGCGTTATGCGTTATGCGTTATGCGATATGCGTTATGCGTTATGCGTTATGCGTTATGCGTTATGCGTTATGCGTTATGCGTTATGCGTTATGCGTTATGCGTTATGCGTTATGCGTTATGCGTTATGCGTTATGCGTTATGCGTTATGCGTTATGCGTTATGCGTTATGCGTTATGCGTTATGCGTTATGCGTTATGCGTTATGCGTTATGCGTTATGCGTTATGCGTTATGCGTTATGCGTTATGCGTTATGCGTTATGCGTTATGCGTTATGCGTTAGGCGTTATGCGTTATGCGTTACGCGTTATGCGTTATGCGCGATGCGTTATGCGTTATGCGTTATGCGTTAAGCGTTATGCGCGATGCGTTATGCGTTATGCGTTAAGCGTTATGCGTTATGCGTTATGCGTTATGCGTTATGCGTTAAGCGTTATGCGTTATGCGTTATGCGTTATGCGTTATGCGTTATGCGTTATGCGTTATGCGTTATGCGTTATGCGTTATGCGTTATGCGTTATGCGTTATGCGATATGCGTTATGCGTTATGCGTTATGCGTTATGCGTTATGCGTTATGCGTTATGCGTTATGCGTTATGCGTTATGCGTTATGCGTTATGCGTTATGCGTTATGCGTTATGCGTTATGCGTTATGCGTTATGCGTTATGCGTTATGCGATATGCGTTATGCGTTATGCGTTATGCGTTATGCGTTATGCGTTATGCGTTATGCGTTATGCGTTATGCGTTATGCGTTATGCGTTATGCGTTATGCGTTATGCGTTATGCGTTATGCGTTATGCGTTATGCGTTATGCGTTATGCGTTATGCGTTATGCGTTATGCGTTATGCGTTATGCGTTATGCGTTATGCGTTATGCGTTATGCGTTATGCGTTATGCGTTATGCGTTATGCGTTATGCGTTATGCGTTATGCGTTATGCGTTATGCGTTATGCGTTATGCGTTATGCGTTATGCGTTATGCGTTATGCGTTATGCGTTATGCGTTATGCGTTATGCGTTGTATGTGTTATGCGTTATGCGTAATGTGTTATGCGTTATGCGTTATTCGTTAAGCGTTATGCGTCATGCGCTATGCGATATGCGTTATGCGTTATGCGCGATGCGTTATGCGTTATGCGTTAAGCGTTATGCGTTATGCGTTATGCGTTATGCGTTATGCGTTATGCGTTATGCGTTATGCGTTATGCGTTATGCCTTATGCGTTATGCGTTATGCGTTATGCGTTATGCGTTATGCGTTATGCGTTATGCGATATGCGTTATGCGTTATGCGTTATGCGTTATGCGTTATGCGTTATGCGTTATGCGTTATGCGTTATGCGTTATGCGTTATGCGTTATGCGTTATGCGTTATGCGTCATGCGTTATGCGATATGCGTTATGCGTTATGCGTTATGCGTTATGCGATATGCGTTGTTCGTTATGCGTTATGCGTTATGCGTTACGCGTTATGCGTTATGCGTTATGCGTTATGCGTTATGCGTTATGTGTTATGCGTTATGCGTAATGTGTTATGCGTTATGCGTTATTCGTTAAGCGTTATGCGTCATGCGCTATGCGATATGCGTTATGCGTTATCGGCGATGCGTTATGCGTTATGCGTTATGCGTTATGAGTTATGCGTTATGCGTTATGCGTCATGCGTTATGCGTTATGCGTTATGCGTTATGCGTTAAGCGTTATGCGTTATGCGTCATGCGTTATGCGATATGCGTTATGCGTTATGCGTTATGCGTTATGCGTTATGCGTTATGCGTTATGCGTTATGCGTTATGCGTTATGCGTTATGCGTTATGCGTTATGCGTTATGCGTTATGCGTTATGCGTTATGCGTTATGCGTTATGCGTTATGCGTTATGCGTTATGCGTTATGCGTTAGGTATGCGTTATGCGTTATGCGTTATGCGTTATGCGTTATGCGTTATGCGTTATGCGTTATGCGTTATGCGTTATGCGTTATGCGTTATGCGTTATGCGTTATGCGTTATGCGTTATGCGTTATGTGTTATGCGTTATGCGTTATTCGTTAAGCGTTATGCGTCATGCGCTATGCGATATGCGTTATGCGTTATGCGCGATGCGTTATGCGTTATGCGTTATGAGTTATGCGTTATGCGTTATTCGTTAAGCGTTATGCGTCATGCGCTATGCGATATGCGTTATGCGTTATGCGCGATGCGTTATGCGTTATGCGTTATGAGTTATGCGTTATGCGTTATGCGTCATGCGTCATGCGTCATGCGTTATGCGTTATGCGTTATGCGTTATGCGTTATGCGTTATGCGTTATGCGTTATGCGTTATGCGTTATGCGTTATGCGTTATGCGTTATGCGTTATGCGTTATGCGTTATGCGTTATGCGTTATGCGTTATGCGATATGCGTTATGCGTTATGCGTTATGCGTTATGCGTTATGCGTTATGCGTTATGCGTTATGCGTTATGCGTTATGCGTTATGCGTTATGCGTTATGCGTTATGCGTTATGCGTTATGCGTTATGCGTTATGCGTTATGCGTTATGCGTTATGCGTTATGCGTTATGCGTTATGCGTTATGCGTTATGCGTTATGCGTTATGCGTTATGCGTTATGCGTTATGCGTTATGCGTTATGCGTTATGCGTTATGCGTTATGCGTTATGCGTTATGCGTTATGCGTTATGCGTTATGCGTTATGCGTTATGCGTTATGCGTTATGCGTTATGCGTTATGCGTTATGCGTTATGCGTTATGCGTTATGCGTTATGCGTTATGCGTTATGCGTTATGCGTTATGCGTTATGCGTTATGCGTTATGCGTTATGCGTTATGCGTTATGCGTCATGCGCTATGCGATATGCGTTATGCGTTATGCGCGATGCGTTATGCGTTATGCGTTAAGCGTTATGCGTTATGCGTTATGCGTTATGCGTTATGCGTTATGCGTTATGCGTTATGCGTTATGCGTTATGCCTTATGCGTTATGCGTTATGCGTTATGCGTTATGCGTTATGCGTTATGCGTTATGCGATATGCGTTATGCGTTATGCGTTATGCGTTATGCGTTATGCGTTATGCGTTATGCGTTATGCGTTATGCGTTATGCGTTATGCGTTATGCGTTATGCGTTATGCGTCATGCGTTATGCGATATGCGTTATGCGTTATGCGTTATGCGTTATGCGATATGCGTTGTTCGTTATGCGTTATGCGTTATGCGTTACGCGTTATGCGTTATGCGTTATGCGTTATGCGTTATGTGTTATGCGTTATGCGTAATGTGTTATGCGTTATGCGTTATTCGTTAAGCGTTATGCGTCATGCGCTATGCGATATGCGTTATGCGTTATCGGCGATGCGTTATGCGTTATGCGTTATGCGTTATGAGTTATGCGTTATGCGTTATGCGTTATGCGTTCTGCGTTATGCGTTATGCGTTATGCGTTATGCGTTATGCGTTATGCGTTATGCGTTATGCGTTATGCGTTATGCGTTATGCGTTATGCGTTATGCGTTATGCGTTATGCGTTATGCGTTATGCGTTATGCGTTATGCGTTATGCGTTATGCGTTATGCGTTATGCGTTATGCGTTATGCGTTATGCGTTATGCGTTATGCGTTATGCGTTATGCGTTATGCGTTATGCGTTATGCGTTATGCGTTATGCGTTATGCGTTAGGCGTTTATGCGTTATGCGTTACGCGTTATGCGTTATGCGCGATGCGTTATGCGTTATGCGTTATGCGTTAAGCGTTATGCGCGATGCGTTATGCGTTATGCGTTAAGCGTTATGCGTTATGCGTTATGCGTTATGCGTTATGCGTTAAGCGTTATGCGTTATGCGTTATGCGTTATGCGTTATGCGTTATGCGTTATGCGTTATGCGTTATGCGTTATGCGTTATGCGTTATGCGTTATGCGTTATGCGATATGCGTTATGCGTTATGCGTTATGCGTTATGCGTTATGCGTTATGCGTTATGCGTTATGCGTTATGCGTTATGCGTTATGCGTTATGCGTTATGCGTTATGCGTTATGCGTTATGCGTTATGCGTTATGCGATATGCGTTATGCGTTATGCGTTATGCGTTATGCGTTATGCGTTATGCGTTATGCGTTATGCGTTATGCGTTATGCGTTATGCGTTATGCGTTATGCGTTATGCGTTATGCGTTATGCGTTATGCGTTATGCGTTATGCGTTATGCGTTATGCGTTATGCGTTATGCGTTATGCGTTATGCGTTATGCGTTATGCGTTATGCGTTATGCGTTATGCGTTATGCGTTATGCGTTATGCGTTATGCGTTATGCGTTATGCGTTATGCGTTATGCGTTATGCGTTATGCGTTATGCGTTATGCGTTATGCGTTATGCGTTATGCGTTATGCGTTATGCGTTATGCGTTATGCGTTATGCGTTATGCGTTATGCGTTATGCGTTATGCGTTATGCGTTATGCGTTATGCGTTATGTGTTATGCGTTATGCGTTATTCGTTAAGCGTTATGCGTCATGCGCTATGCGATATGCGTTATGCGTTATGCGCGATGCGTTATGCGTTATGCGTTATGAGTTATGCGTTATGCGTTATTCGTTAAGCGTTATGCGTCATGCGCTATGCGATATGCGTTATGCGTTATGCGCGATGCGTTATGCGTTATGCGTTATGAGTTATGCGTTATGCGTTATGCGTCATGCGTCATGCGTCATGCGTTATGCGTTATGCGTTATGCGTTATGCGTTATGCGTTATGCGTTATGCGTTATGCGTTATGCGTTATGCGTTATGCGTTATGCGTTATGCGTTATGCGTTATGCGTTATGCGTTATGCGTTATGCGATATGCGTTATGCGTTATGCGTTATGCGTTATGCGTTATGCGTTATGCGTTATGCGTTATGCGTTATGCGTTATGCGTTATGCGTTATGCGTTATGCGTTATGCGTTATGCGTTATGCGTTATGCGTTATGCGTTATGCGTTATGCGTTATGCGTTATGCGTTATGCGTTATGCGTTATGCGTTATGCGTTATGCGTTATGCGTTATGCGTTATGCGTTATGCGTTATGCGTTATGCGTTATGCGTTATGCGTTATGCGTTATGCGTTATGCGTTATGCGTTATGCGTTATGCGTTATGCGTTATGCGTTATGCGTTATGCGTTATGCGTTATGCGTTATGCGTTATGCGTTATGCGTTATGCGTTATGCGTTATGCGTTATGCGTTATGCGTTATGCGTTATGCGTTATGCGTTATGCGTTATGCGTTATGCGTTATGCGTTATGCGTTATGCGTTAGGCGTTACGCGTTATGCGTTATGCGCGATGCGTTATGCGTTATGCGTTAAGCGTTATGCGCGATGCGTTATGCGTTATGCGTTAAGCGTTATGCGTTATGCGTTATGCGTTATGCGTTATGCGTTAAGCGTTATGCGTTATGCGTTATGCGTTATGCGTTATGCGTTATGCGTTATGCGTTATGCGTTATGCGTTATGCGTTATGCGTTATGCGTTATGCGTTATGCGTTATGCGATATGCGTTATGCGTTATGCGTTATGCGTTATGCGTTATGCGTTATGCGTTATGCGTTATGCGTTATGCGTTATGCGTTATGCGTTATGCGTTATGCGTTATGCGTTATGCGTTATGCGTTATGCGTTATGCGTTATGCGTTATGCGTTATGCGTTATGCGTTATGCGTTATGCGTTATGCGTTATGCGTTATGCGTTATGCGTTATGCGTTATGCGTTATGCGTTATGCGTTATGCGTTATGCGTTGTGCGTTATGCGTTATGCGTTATGCGTTATGCGTTATGCGTTATGCGTTATGCGTTATGCGTTATGCGTTATGCGTTATGCGTTATGCGTTATGCGTTATGCGTTATGCGTTATGCGTTATGCGTTATGCGTTATGCGTTATGCGTTATGTGTTATGCGTTATGCGTTATTCGTTAAGCGTTATGCGTCATGCGCTATGCGATATGCGTTATGCGTTATGCGCGATGCGTTATGCGTTATGCGTTATGAGTTATGCGTTATGCGTTATTCGTTAAGCGTTATGCGTCATGCGCTATGCGATATGCGTTATGCGTTATGCGCGATGCGTTATGCGTTATGCGTTATGAGTTATGCGTTATGCGTTATGCGTCATGCGTCATGCGTCATGCGTTATGCGTTATGCGTTATGCGTTATGCGTTATGCGTTATGCGTTATGCGTTATGCGTTATGCGTTATGCGTTATGCGTTATGCGTTATGCGTTATGCGTTATGCGTTATGCGTTATGCGTTATGCGATATGCCTTATGCGTTATGCGTTATGCGTTATGCGTTATGCGTTATGCGTTATGCGTTATGCGTTATGCGTTATGCGTTATGCGTTATGCGTTATGCGTTATGCGTTATGCGTTATGCGTTATGCGTTATGCGTTATGCGTTATGCGTTATGCGTTATGCGTTATGCGTTATGCGTTATGCGTTATGCGTTATGCGTTATGCGTTATGCGTTATGCGTTATGCGTTATGCGTTATGCGTTATGCGTTATGCGTTATGCGTTATGCGTTATGCGTTATGCGTTATGCGTTATGCGTTATGCGTTATGCGTTATGCGTTATGCGTTATGCGTTATGCGTTATGCGTTATGTGTTATGCGTTATGCGTTATTCGTTAAGCGTTATGCGTCATGCGCTATGCGATATGCGTTATGCGTTATGCGCGATGCGTTATGCGTTATGCGTTATGAGTTATGCGTTATGCGTTATTCGTTAAGCGTTATGCGTCATGCGCTATGCGATATGCGTTATGCGTTATGCGCGATGCGTTATGCGTTATGCGTTATGAGTTATGCGTTATGCGTTATGCGTCATGCGTCATGCGTCATGCGTCATGCGTTATGCGTTATGCGTTATGCGTTATGCGTTATGCGTTATGCGTTATGCGTTATGCGTTATGCGTTATGCGTTATGCGTTATGCGTTATGCGTTATGCGTTATGCGTTATGCGTTATGCGTTATGCGATATGCGTTATGCGTTATGCGTTATGCGTTATGCGTTATGCGTTATGCGTTATGCGTTATGCGTTATGCGTTATGCGTTATGCGTTATGCGTTATGCGTTATGCGTTATGCGTTATGCGTTATGCGTTAAGCGTTATGCGTTATGCGTTATGCGTTACGCGTTATGCGTTATGCGCGATGCGTTATGCGTTATGCGTTAAGCGTTATGCGCGATGCGTTATGCGTTATGCGTTAAGCGTTATGCGTTATGCGTTATGCGTTATGCGTTATGCGTTAAGCGTTATGCGTTATGCGTTATGCGTTATGCGTTATGCGTTATGCGTTATGCGTTATGCGTTATGCGTTATGCGTTATGCGTTATGCGTTATGCGTTATGCGTTATGCGATATGCGTTATGCGTTATGCGTTATGCGTTATGCGTTATGCGTTATGCGTTATGCGTTATGCGTTATGCGTTATGCGTTATGCGTTATGCGTTATGCGTTATGCGTTATGCGTTATGCGTTATGCGTTATGCGTTATGCGTTATGCGTTATGCGTTATGCGTTATGCGTTATGCGTTATGCGTTATGCGTTATGCGTTATGCGTTATGCGTTATGCGTTATGCGTTATGCGTTATGCGTTATGCGTTATGCGTTATGCGTTATGCGTTATGCGTTATGCGTTATGCGTTATGCGTTATGCGTTATGCGTTATGCGTTATGCGTTATGCGTTATGCGTTATGCGTTATGCGTTATGCGTTATGCGTTATGCGTTATGCGTTATGCGTTATGCGTTATGCGTTATGCGTTATGTGTTATGCGTTATGCGTTATTCGTTAAGCGTTATGCGTCATGCGCTATGCGATATGCGTTATGCGTTATGCGCGATGCGTTATGCGTTATGCGTTATGAGTTATGCGTTATGCGTTATTCGTTAAGCGTTATGCGTCATGCGCTATGCGATATGCGTTATGCGTTATGCGCGATGCGTTATGCGTTATGCGTTATGAGTTATGCGTTATGCGTTATGCGTCATGCGTCATGCGTCATGCGTTATGCGTTATGCGTTATGCGTTATGCGTTATGCGTTATGCGTTATGCGTTATGCGTTATGCGTTATGCGTTATGCGTTATGCGTTATGCGTTATGCGTTATGCGTTATGCGTTATGCGATATGCGTTATGCGTTATGCGTTATGCGTTATGCGTTATGCGTTATGCGTTATGCGTTATGCGTTATGCGTTATGCGTTATGCGTTATGCGTTATGCGTTATGCGTTATGCGTTATGCGTTATGCGTTATGCGTTAAGCGTTATGCGTTATGCGTTATGCGTTATGCGTTATGCGTTATGCGTTATGCGTTATGCGTTATGCGTTATGCGTTATGCGTTATGCGTTATGCGTTATGCGTTATGCGATATGCGTTATGCGTTATGCGTTATGCGTTATGCGTTATGCGTTATGCGTTATGCGTTATGCGTTATGCGTTATGCGTTATGCGTTATGCGTTATGCGTTATGCGTTATGCGTTATGCGTTATGCGTTATGCGTTATGCGTTATGCGTTATGCGTTATGCGTTATGCGTTATGCGTTATGCGTTATGCGTTATGCGTTATGCGTTATGCGTTATGCGTTATGCGTTATGCGTTATGCGTTATGCGTTATGCGTTATGCGTTATGCGTTATGCGTTATGCGTTATGCGTTATGCGTTATGCGTTATGCGTTATGCGTTATGCGTTATGCGTTATGCGTTATGCGTTATGCGTTATGCGTTATGCGTTATGCGTTATGCGTTATGCGTTATGCGTTATGCGTTATGCGTTATGCGTTATGCGTTATGCGTTATGCGTTATGCGTTATGCGTTATGCGTTATGCGTTATGCGTTATGCGTTATGCGTTATGCGTTATGCGTTATGCGTTATGTGTTATGCGTTATGCGTTATTCGTTAAGCGTTATGCGTCATGCGCTATGCGATATGCGTTATGCGTTATGCGCGATGCGTTATGCGTTATGCGTTATGAGTTATGCGTTATGCGTTATTCGTTAAGCGTTATGCGTCATGCGCTATGCGATATGCGTTATGCGTTATGCGCGATGCGTTATGCGTTATGCGTTATGAGTTATGCGTTATGCGTTATGCGTCATGCGTCATGCGTCATGCGTTATGCGTTATGCGTTATGCGTTATGCGTTATGCGTTATGCGTTATGCGTTATGCGTTATGCGTTATGCGTTATGCGTTATGCGTTATGCGTTATGCGTTATGCGTTATGCGTTATGCGTTATGCGTTATGCGTTATGCGTTATGCGTTATGCGTTATGCGTTATGCGTTATGCGTTATGCGTTATGCGTTATGCGTTATGCGTTATGCGTTATGCGTTATGCGTTATGCGTTATGCGTTATGCGTTATGCGTTATGC
Source organism: Lasioglossum baleicum (assembly GCF_051020765.1). Taxonomy (NCBI): domain Eukaryota; kingdom Metazoa; phylum Arthropoda; class Insecta; order Hymenoptera; family Halictidae; genus Lasioglossum; species Lasioglossum baleicum. Next base: position 1,808 of record NW_027469421.1, on the reverse strand, counting down.
GTTATGCGTTATGCGTTATGCGTTATGCGTTATGCGTTATGCGTTATGCGTTATGCGTTATGCGTTATGCGTTATGCGTTATGCGTTATGCGTTATGCGTTATGCGTTATGCGTTATGCGTTATGTGTTATGCGTTATGCGTTATGCGTTATGCGTTATGCGTTATGCGTTATGCGTTATGCGTTATGCGTTATGCGTTATGCGTTATGCGTTATGCGTTATGCGTTATGCGTTATGCGTTATGCGTTATGCGTTATGCGTTATGCGTTATGCGTTATGCGTTATGCGTTATGCGTTATGCGTTATGCGTTATGCGTTATGCGTTATGCGTTATGCGTTATGCGTTATGCGTTATGCGTTATGCGTTATGTGTTATGCGTTATGCGTAATGTGTTATGCGTTATGCGTTATTCGTTAAGCGTTATGCGTCATGCGCTATGCGATATGCGTTATGCGTTATGCGCGATGCGTTATGCGTTATGCGTTAAGCGTTATGCGTTATGCGTTATGCGTTATGCGTTATGCGTTATGCGTTATGCGTTATGCGTTATGCGTTATGCGTTATGCGTTATGCCTTATGCGTTATGCGTTATGCGTTATGCGTTATGCGTTATGCGTTATGCGTTATGCGATATGCGTTATGCGTTATGCGTTATGCGTTATGCGTTATGCGTTATGCGTTATGCGTTATGCGTTATGCGTTATGCGTTATGCGTTATGCGATATGCGTTATGCGTTATGCGTTATGCGTTATGCGTTATGCGTTATGCGTTATGCGTTATGCGTTATGCGTTATGCGTTATGCGTTATGCGTTATGCGATATGCGTTGTTCGTTATGCGTTATGCGTTATGCGTTATGCGTTATGCGTTATGCGTTATGCGTTATGCGTTATGCGTTATGCGTTATGCGTTATGCGTTATGCGTTATGCGTTATGCGTTATGCGTTATGCGTTATGCGTTATGCGTTATGCGTTATGCGTTATGCGTTATGCGTTATGCGTTATGCGTTATGCGTTATGCGTTATGCGTTATGCGTTATGCGTTATGCGTTATGCGTTATGCGTCATGCGTTATGCGTTATGCGTTATGCGTTATGCGTTATGCGTTATGCGTTATGCGTTATGCGTTATGCGTTATGCGTTATGCGTTATGCGTTATGCGTTATGCGTTATGCGTTATGCGTTATGCGTTATGCGTTATGCGTTATGCGTTATGCGTTATGCGTTATGCGTTATGCGTTATGCGATATGCGTTATGCGTTATGCGTTATGCGTTATGCGTTATGCGTTATGCGTTATGCGTTATGCGTTATGCGTTATGCGTTATGCGTTATGCGTTATGCGTTATGCGTTATGCGTTATGCGTTATGCGTTATGCGTTATGCGTTATGCGTTATGCGTTATGCGTTATGCGTTATGCGTTATGCGTTATGCGTTATGCGTTATGCGTTATGCGTTATGCGTTATGCGTTATGCGTTATGCGTTATGCGTTATGCGTTATGCGTTATGCGTTATGCGTTATGCGATATGCGTTATGCGTTATGCGTTATGCGTTATGCGTTATGCGTTATGCGTTATGCGTTATGCGTTATGCGTTATGCGTTATGCGTTATGCTTTATGCGTTATGCGTAATGCGTTATGCGTTATGCGTTATGCGTTATGCGTTATGCGTTATGCGTTATGCGTTATGCGTTATGCGTTATGCGTTATGCGTTATGCGTTATGCGTTATGCGTTATGCGTTATGCGTTATGCGTTATGCGTTATGCGTTATGCGTTATGCGTTATGCGTTATGCGTTATGCGT